>NW_023493671.1:400000-482500 GCF_013265735.2 Oncorhynchus mykiss | reverse complement strand
TGTCTTCATTAAAGTATGGGGATTCTGGTGGGGGGATATAGGTAGCACACAGGAGGACATTTTACTCTGTTTAACATAATTTCCTTTTGAATTTCTAGCCAAATGTAAAATGTTCCTGTTTTGATTAATTTAATAGAGTGAGTTAGGTATGCTCTATATCAAATTAGCATGCCCCCTGAGTCCCTTCCCTGTTTCACACCTGGTAGTTTGGTGGATGGGACTACCAGCTCTCTGTAACCTAGAGGGCAACCAGTGGGTCCGTCTCCTCTATACCACCCACCTGGTAGTGTGGTGGATGGGACTACCAGCTCTCTGTAACCTAGAGGGCAAACCAGTGGGTCCGTCTCCTCTATACCACCCACCTGGTAGAGTGGTGGATGGGACTACCAGCTCTCTGTAACCTAGAGGGCAACCAGTGGGTCCGTCTCCTCTATACCACCCACCTGGTAGTGTGGTGGATGGGACTACCAGCTCTCTGTAACCTAGAGGGCAACCAGTGGATCCATCTCCTTTGTACCATGTTTCTTGTAGGATGACAATGTCTGTATTTTTCTGACCTGAAGTCCAGGAACTCTTTAGGCCAAAGGCAGATGACCTCTGACCTTGGATATTCCAGGATGAGATAATGAAGGCTTTGTGTTCCGTAAAGTGTCCAATGTTGTTAGTCGTGTGGTTTGGCATCAGACCAGTAAGTGTGAGCAGAGCCTGCTGAGCATCTGGTATATGTCATTGGCTTGGGCTAGTGTATGAGTGGGGGTTGGGCCTGTTTCCCTGCTCACGACCTGGGCACTCTCTCTCTCTCTCTCTCTCTCTCTCTCTCTCTCACTCTCTGTCTGTCTCTCTCTCTCTCTCCTCTCTCTCTCTCCTCTCTCTCTCTCTCTCTCTCTCTCCTCTCTCTCTCTCCTCTCTCTCTGTCTCTCTCTCCTATGTCTTTCTCTCTCCTCTCTCTCTCTCCTCTCTCTCTGTCTCTCTCTCCTATGTATTTCTCTCTCTCTCCTCTCTCTCTCTCTCCTCTCTCTCTCCTCTCTCTCTCCTATGTCTTTCTCTCTCCTCTCTCTCCCCTCTCTCGCTCCTCTCTCACTCTCTGTCTGTCTCTCTCTCTCTCTCCTCTCTCTCTCTCTCTCTCTCTCCTCTCTCTCTCTCCTCTCTCTCTGTCTCTCTCTCCTATGTCTTTCTCTCTCCTCTCTCTCTCTCCTCTCTCTCTGTCTCTCTCTCCTATGTATTTCTCTCTCCTCTCTCTCTCTCTCTCTCTCTCTCTCTCTCTCTCCTCTCTCTCTCTCTCCTCTCTCTCTCCTCTCTCTCTCCTATGTCTTTCTCTCTCCTCTCTCTCCCCTCTCTCGCTCCTCTCTCTCTGTCTCTCTCTCCAGTCTCTCTCTCTCTCTCTCCTCTCTCTCTCTCCTCTCTCTCTGTCTCTCTCTCCTATGTCTTTCTCTCTCCTCTCTCTCTCTAAACCTAGACCTCTATTCCATTGCAACTGTAGATTTCTATATTCCATCCAGTATTAGTTCTGACAGAGCATATATGTCTATGACACAGTGTCCTGTGTTATTCCATTCAGCTCCTGTTCTTGTTGGAAACTTAATGGCTGTGTGGATCACACCTACTCTTTAAAACCGGTTTAGCTTCCTGAAAGTAGTCACATCATTTTAGTTTCACAAAGAAAATGGTGTCTTCTACTTTGTTGTAAAACATTTCTGCAGGATGTATTATAATACTATACTGGCTGGCTGATAGAGGCTCTTCTGAACTGGCTGGCTGATAGAGGCTCTTCTGAACTGGCTGGTTGATAGAGGCTCTTCTGACCTGGCTGGTTGATAGAGGCTCTTCTGAACTGGCTGGCTCATAGAGGCTCTTCTGACCTGGCTGGTTGATAGAGGCTCTTCTGAACTGGCTGGCTGATAGAGGCTCTTCTGACCTGGCTGGTTGATAGAGGCTCTTCTGACCTGGCTGGTTGATAGAGGCTCTTCTGACCTGGCTGGTTGATAGAGGCTCTTCTGACCTGGCTGGTTGATAGAGGCTCTTCTGACCTGGCTGGTTGATAGAGGCTCTTCTGAACTGGCTGGCTGATAGAGGCTCTTCTGAACTGGCTGGCTCATAGAGGCTCTTCTGACCTGGCTGGTTGATAGAGGCTCTTCTGAACTGGCTGGCTCATAGAGGCTCTTCTGACCTGGCTGGTTGATAGAGGCTCTTCTGAACTGGCTGGCTGATAGAGGCTCTTCTGAACTGGCTGGCTCATAGAGGCTCTTCTGACCTGGCTGGTTGATAGAGGCTCTTCTGAACTGGCTGGCTGATATAGCTCTAGACTCTATTCACATATAACTCTCTGCCGTTGGGCCTTCCGAGTGGCACAGCGTTCTAAGGCACTGATTTGCAGTGCTAGAGGCATCACTACAGGCCCGTGTTCAATCCCAGGTTGTGTCGCAGTGAGCTGCAGCTGTGAGACCCATTAGGCGGCGCATAATTGACCCAGCATGGTCTGGGTTAGGGGAGGGTTTGATTGGCTGGCATGTCCTTGTCCCATTGCACTCTAGCGACTCCTGTGGCGGGCCGGGCGCACGCACACTGACATGTTCGCAAGCTGCACGGTGTTTCCTCCGACACAATGGTGCTGCTGGCTTTCGGGTTGAGAAGAGCAGTGTGTCAGGAAGCAGTAGGGCTTCAGGGGACGTATGGCTCTCCAATTGTTCCTCTGCTGAGTCTGTACGGGAGTTATAGCGATGGGAAAAGACTCTAACTAACAACTGGATATCACGAAATTGGGGAAAAAAAGGGTCTGGCTTCTGTCCCAAATGGCAGCCTGTTCCCTGTTTAGTACACTGCTTTAGACCAGAGCCCTGTATAGTGCACTACTTTAGACCAGGGCCCTATATAGTGCACTACTTTAAACCAGGGCCCTATATAGTGCACTACTTTATACCAGAGCCCTATGGTAGTAACACACCCTGTTCCCTATATAGTGCACTACTTTAAACCAGGGCCCTATATAGTGCACTACTTTAAACCAGGGCCCTATCAGCGTAGTCAACTTCAGGACAGCTGGGGACTGAAACATCCCTGCGCCGTCAGGCCGTGTTCAGAGGAGAAAGGACCTTGTACACCACAGGGGAACAGCAGAAATAACCTGTAGGGTGAGACCCTAAAAAGCACCTTATTCCCTAGGTAGTGAACTCCTTTTAACAAACCTTATGGGGACCCTAATTAGTGCAGTATATAGGGAATAAGTAGTATATACACTGCCAGGGAACAAAAGACACTAATGTATCAACAGTGATCCATTAACGCAGAGCTCATTGTAACATTCTGGCAGAAGGTCCGTCAGAGCTCACTGCACCATCCACTTCTAGATCAGCATTCCATCTGCCCAAACAGCAGAGGGAAGGAATGCTGTGACTGTTCTGTTTGGTTCTGGCTGTCTGGCAGGACAGTAGATTCTGACCAGCTGGTAACACTGTGTTCTAGGTATCAGTACGTCCGTGGCCGTCCGTTTGGGAGATCACTGCTAGTTCATCTCATCCAGTAGTTCTCGTGATAAGTAGTTGAACTCGGTGTACTTCCCCCAAAGGAAGGCAGTTTGTTCTGGAACGTCTGAGGAGAGTTGACTCCTCTTCTGTTATGGAGGAAACATATACAGTGGGGCGAACATATAGCTGTTTATTAACTGTAGGTATACAGAAAGCATGACCCCCAACCCTTATGACCCCCAGTAGCCCCCATCATGACCCCCCAGTAGCCCCCATCATGACCCCCAACAAAACCCTTCTGACCGCAGTAAACCCCATCATGACCCCCAACACAACCCTTATGACCCCAGTAGCCCCCATCATGAACCCCAGTAGCCCCCATCATGACCCCCAACACAACCCTTATGACCCCAGTAGCCCCCATCATGACCCCCCAGTAGCCCCCATCATGACCCCCAGTAGCCACCATCATGACCCCATCATGACCCCAGTAGCCCCCATCATGACCCCCCAGTAGCCCCCATCATGACCCCCCAGTAGCCCCCATCATGACCCCCAGTAGCCCCCATCATGACCCCCCAGTAGCCCACATCATGACCCCCAGTAGCCACCATCATGACCCCCAACACAACCCTTATGACCCCAGTAGCCCCCATCATGACCCCCCCAGTAGCCCCCCTCATGACCCCCAGTAGCCCCCATCATGACCCCCAGTAGCCCCCATCATGACCCCCAGTGGCACCCCATCATGACCCCATCATGACCCCCAGTAGCCCCCATCATGACCCCCAGTAGCCCCCATCATGACCCCCATCATGACCCCCAACACAACCCTTATGACCCCCAGTAGCCCCCATCATGACCGCCAGTAGCCCCCATCATGACCCCCAGTAGCCACCATCATGACCCCCTGTAGCCCCCCATCATGACCCCCAACACAACCCGTATGACCCCAGTAGCCCCCATCATGACCCCCAGTAGCCCCCATCATGACCCCCAGTAGCCCCCCATCATGACCCCCAGTAGCCCACATCATGACCCCATCATGACCCCATCATGACCCCCAGTAGCCCCCATCATGACCCCATCATGACCCCCAACACAACTCTTATGACCCCAGTAGCCCCCATCATGACCCCCAGTAGCCCCCATCATGACCCCCAGTAGCCTCCATCATGGCCCCATCATGACCCGCAACACAACCCTTATGACCCCAGTAGCCCGCATCATGGCCCCATCAAGACCCGCTACACAACCCTTATGACCCCAGTAGCCCCCATCATGACCCCCAACACAACCCTTATGACCCCAGTAGCCCCCATCATGACCCCATCATGACCCCCAACACAACCCTTATGACTCCAGTAGCCCCCATCATGACCCCCAGTAGCCTCCATCATGGCCCCATCATGACCCGCAACACAACCCTTATGACCCCAGTAGCCCCCATCATGACCCCATCATGACCCCCAACACAACCCTTATGACCCCAGTAGCCCCCATCATGACCCCATCATGACCCCCAACACAACCCTTATGACTCCAGTAGCCCCCATTATGACCCCCAGTATCCCCCCATCATGACCCCATCATGACCCCCAGTAGCCCCCATCATGACCCACATCATGACCCATAGCTTCCCCCATCATGATCCCCAGTTTCCCCCATCATGACCCCCAGTATCCCCCATCATCACTCCCAGTAGCCCCCATCATGACCCCCAGTAGCCCCCATCATGACCCCCAGTAGCCCCCCATCATGACCCATAGTTTCCTCCATCATGCCCCCCATCAGTCCCTGGTCACAGGAGGAAACACAGCTCCAACATTTAAACCATGTAGTGGTGTTGTGGCTCAGTGTTGTGTTGTGGCTCAGGGTTTAACCCATGTAGAAGTGTTGTGGCTCAGGGTTTAACCCATGTAGAAGTGTTGTGGCTCAGGATTTAACCCATGTAGAAGTGTTGTGGCTCAGGGTCTAACCCATGTAGAAGTGTTGTGGCTCAGGATTTAAACCATGTAGAAGTGGTGTAGCTCAGGATTTAAACCATGTAGAAGTGTTGTGGCTCAGGGTTTACCCCATGTAGAAGTGTTGTGGCTCAGGATTTAACCCATGTAGAAGTGTTGTGGCTCGGTATTTAAACCATGTAGAAGTGTTGTGGCTCAGGGTTTAACCCATGTAGAAGTGTTGTGGCTCAGGATTTAACCCATGTAGAAGTGTTGTGGCTCAGGGTTTAACCCATGTAGAAGTGTTGTGGCTCAGGGTTTAACCCATGTAGAAGTGTTGTGGCTCAGGGTTTAAACCATGTAGAAGTGTTGTAGCTTTGTGGCTCAGGGTTTAACCCATGTAGAAGTGTTGTGGCTCAGGGTTTAACCCATGTAGAAGTGTTGTAGCTTTGTGGATCAGGGTTTAACCCATGTTGAAGTGTTGTAGCTTTGTGGCTCAGGATTTAACCCATGTAGAAGTGTTGTGGCTCAGGGTTTAACCCATGTAGAAGTGTTGTGGCTCAGGATTTAAACCATGTAGAAGTGTTGTGGCTAAGGATTTAACCCATGTAGAAGTGTTGTGGCTCAGGGTTTAACCCATTTAGAAGTGTTGTGGCTCAGGGTTTAACCCATGTAGAAGTGTTGTAGCTTTGTGACTCAGGGTTTAACCCATGTAGAAGTGTTGTGGCTCAGGATTTAACCCATGTAGAAGTGTTGTGGCTCAGGGTTTAACCCATTTAGAAGTGTTGTGGCTCAGGGTTTAACCCATGTAGAAGTGTTGTAGCTTTGTGGCTCAGGGTTTAACCCATGTAGAAGTGTTGTGGCTCAGGATTTAACCCATGTAGAAGTGTTGTGGCTTGGGATTTAACCCATGTAGAAGTGTTGTGGCTCAGGGTTTAAACCATGTAGAAGTGTTGTAGCTTTGTGGCTCAGGGTTTAACCCATATAGAAGTGTTGTGGCTCAGGGTTTAACCCATGTAGCAGTGTTGTAGCTCAGGATTTAAACCATGTAGAAGTGTTGTGGCTCAGGGTTTAACCCATGTAGAAGTGTTGTGGCTCAGGGTTTAAACCATATAGAAGTGTTGTAGCTTTGTGGCTCAGGGTTTAACCCATGTAGAAGTGTTGTGGCTCAGGATTTAAACCATGTAGAAGTGTTGTGGCTCAGGGTTTAACCCATGTAGAAGTGTTGTAGCTCAGGATTTAACCCATGTAGAAGTGTTGTGGCTCAGGATTTAACCCGTGCAGAAGTGTTGTGGCTCAGGGTTTAACCTGTGTAGAAGTGTTGTAGCTTTGTGGCTCAGGGTTTAACCCATGTAGAAGTGTTGTGGCTCAGGGTTTAACCCATGTAGAAGTGTTGTAGCTCAGGATTTAAACCATGTAGAAGTGTTGTGGCTCAGGGTTTAACCCATGTAGAAGTGTTGTGGCTCAGGATTTAACCCATGTAGAAGTGTTGTAGCTCAGGATTTAAACCATGTAGAAGTGTTGTGGCTCAGGATTTAACCCATGTAGAAGTGTTGTGGCTCAGGGTTTAACCCATGTAGAAGTGTTGTGGCTCAGGATTTAAACCATGTAGAAGTGTTGTGGCTCAGGGTTTAACCCATGTAGAAGTGTTGTAGCTCAGGGTTTAACCCATGTAGAAGTGTTGTAGCTCAGGATTTAACCCATGTAGAAGTGTTGTGGCTCAGGGTTTAACCCATGTAGAAGTGTTGTGGCTCAGGATTTAACCCATGTAGAAGTGTTGTAGCTTTGTGGCTCAGGATTTAACCCATGTAGAAGTTTTGTTGCTTTGTCCTTGTTGTCTTTGTGTGTTGTACATGTCATTAAAATGTCGTCTCAGATCAGATCAGCATACGGAGGGTTATCAAGAGTACAGAGATGTTCTGATGTGTGTGTGATCACCATATGTTATACCTGACACTGATGAAGACAGCTTGGCTGTCGAAACGTTGGTAATTTCATTTTTGCATCTGAGCTCCTAGAGTGTGCGGCTCTCTTTTATTTTCAAACCACCAGATGTTATACCTGACACTGTTGAAACCACATGTGTAAAAACATAATAAAAAGTATGTTTCAATGACACTGAGGGACAGTGTTTTAACAACTAATGCCGGTTTGCCTGAGGCTGCAGGCTTGCAGGTGTTTGTACACATGCATATATACACACACTCTCATTCAAATAAACACATAGAAGAACACACACATACATGTAATAGTGCCAGACATGCACACATATACAGTTGGCATCGCTGTTATGAATTCAGTCGTCCTTGATGTCCGTTTATTATTATTATTATTATTATTATTATTATTATTAGTATTATTAGTATTATTATTATTATTATTATTATTAGTATTATTAGTATTATTATTATTATTATTATTAGTATTATTAGTATTATTAGTATTATTATTATTATTAGTATTATTAGTATTATTAGTATTATTAGTATTATTATTATTATTACTATTATTATTATTATTATTATTATTAGTATTATTATTATTATTACTATTATTATTATTATTAGTATTATTAGTATTATTATTATTATTACTATTATTATTATTATTATTATTATTAGTATTATTAGTATTATTATTATTATTATTATTATTAGTATTATTATTATTATTACTATTATTATTATTATTATTATTATTAGTATTATTAGTATTATTATTATTATTATTATTAGTATTATTAGTATTATTATTATTATTATTATTATTATTAGTATTATTATTAGTATTATTATTATTATTATTATTATTATTATTAGTAGTAGTATTATTATTATTATTATTATTATTATTATTAGTAGTATTATTATTATTATTATTATTATTATTAGTATTATTATTATTATTATTATTATTATTATTATTAGTAGTATTATTATTATTATTATTATTATTATTATTATTATTATTATTATTAGTAGTAGTAGTAGTATTATTATTATTATTATTATTATTATTATTATTATTATTATTATTATTATTATTATTAGTATTATTATTATTATTATTATTATTATTATTATTATTAGTAGTATTATTATTATTATTAGTATTATTATTATTATTATTATTATTATTATTATTATTATTCATTTTGTTTAATTGTTGTTTGCTGTTTTCTTCTGTCTTTTACTTCTGTCTCTTCAGTTCATTCTCTTGGTTGTTGCTGCGTTAGGGGTTCTTGGGGGTGGGGGTTCATTCTCTTGGTTGTTGGTGCGTTGGGGGGTTCTTGGGGGTGGGGGTTCATTCTCTTGGTTGTTGGTGCATTGGGGGGGTTCTTGGGGGGTGGGGTTTCATTCTCTTGGTTGTTGCTGCGTTGGGGGTTCTTGGGGGTGGGGGTTCATTCTCTTGGTTGTTGGTGCGTTGGGGGTGGGGGTTCATTCTCTTGGTTGTTGGTGCGTTGGGGGGGTTCTTGGGGGTGGGGGTTCATTCTCTTGGCTGTTGCTGCGTTGGGGGGGTTCGTGGGGGTGGGGGTTCATTCTCTTGGCTGTTGCTGCGTTGGGGGGGGTTCTTGGGGGTGGGGGTTCATTCTCTTGGTTGTTGGTGCGTTGGGGGGGTTCTTGGGGGTGGGGGTTCATTCTCTTGGCTGTTGCTGCGTTGGGGGGGTTCGTGGGGGTGGGGGTTCATTCTCTTGGCTGTTGCTGCGTTGGGGGGGGTTCTTGGGGGTGGGGGTTCATTCTCTTGGTTGTTGGTGCGTTGGGGGTTCTTGGGGGTGGGGGTTCATTCTCTTGGTTGTGGTGCGTTGGGGGGTTCTTGGGGGTGGGGAATGGAATTCATTGTAATTTATATTTTTATTCTTGTTGGGGGGGGCTGTGGGAGGGAGGGACAGCTATTTGGGAACTGTGGGGGGGGGGGGGTCTCGGAATGGGGGTCTGTTGGGTGACTGGTGTGGTGTAGTAATTGCGACTTCACTGCAAGTATATTGTATGTTTTGGATTTTCAATTACATTTTTTTTTTATAAATAAAATACTCAGATGAAACATATTGTGCTTTTTATCACATACTACTTTGTGTCAAAGTTTAACAAGGCCTCTCTCCTCCTCACCAGTGAGTGTCATGATCAAAGACATGATCAAGAGCCTCACATACAGTGTATCGGTTGGTCATTGTGCAGCCACAGAATGAATTGTGAGCAAGGCCTCAAAACAGCTTTACATACCAGAGCTGAGAGAAAAGTTCTATATATTATTGAAACAATGATGCGATTGTTTCTGAGAACTTCAACAGGTGTGGATCCCGTGGGGGAAAGATTCTATTGGGGGAAAGGTTCCCGTGGGGGTTGCTATGGAAGCCAAGAAGGGGAGTGAGGTGTGTGTGTGTGTGTGTGTGTGTGTGTGTGTGTGTGTGTGTGTGTGTGTGTGTGTGTGTGTGTGTGTGTGTGTGTGTGTGTGTGTGTGTGTGTGTGTGTGTGTGTGTGTGTGTGCTCACACACATGCATGTGGGAGTCTAGGTGAAGGCGTGTGTCCATCTGATTAATAATGGGCATGTGCCTGAACTCAATTTTATACATTAATTGCTGTCTCACTCATTCATTTCTAATTACCGGTCATTTTTGTCCGGAAACAACACAGGTATACAAAAGGTAAATACATCCAAATGTATTTTGTGTGTTCAGATGCCCTTTGTGGACAAAGTTGTGGAACCTTGGGACAGTCAGATTAAATTAGTTACATTTTTCAGAGAGAAAACTTGTAAATCGGTCCAATTCAACTGGAACACAGCATGAGGGTTAATCAATAGTAGAGAGGGGTAAAAACAATGTTGATAGAACGTAATAGAACAGCTGATAGAATGTAATATAAAAGAATGTCAGCTGATAGAATGTAATATAAAAGAATGTCAGCTGATAGAATGTAATATAAAAGAATGTCAGCTGATAGAATGTAACATATAAGAATGTCAGCTGATAGAATGTAATTTAAAAGAATGTCAGCTGATAGAATGTAACATATAAGAATGTCAGCTGATAGAATGTAATTTAAAAGAATGTCAGCTGAGTTCTAGGTATTTTGTATGTCTATGGTGGCCTGAATTGGTTCCCAATCAGAGGCAGCTGTTTATCGTTGTCTCTGATTGGGGATCCTATTTAGGTTGCCATTTTCCTTTTTTGTGTTGGTGGGTTCTTGTCTATGTGTAGTTGCCTTTCAGCACTCGTTTATATAGCTTCACATTCGTTTTGTTGTTTTTGTTAGTTTGTTCTGTGTTCATTCGTATAATAAAAGAGAATGTGCGCATACCACGCTGCGCCTTGGTCTCCTCCTTACGACGACCGTGACACTAATCTAAAAGAATGTCAGCTGATAGAATGTAATATAAAAGAATGTCAGCTGATAGAATGTAATATAAAAGAATGTCAGCTGATAGAATGTAATATAAAAGAATGTCAGCTGATAGAATGTAATATAAAAGAATGTCAGCTGATAGAATGTAATATATAAGAATGTCAGCTGATAGAATGTAATATAAAAGAATGTCAGCTGATAGAATGTAATATAAAAGAATGTCAGCTGATAGAATGTAATATAAAAGAATGTCAGCTGATAGAATGTAATATAAAAGAATGTCAGCTGATAGAATGTAATATAAAAGAATGTCAGCTGATAGAATGTAATATAAAAGAATGTCAGCTGATAGAATGCAATATAAAAGAATGTCAGCTGATAGAATGTAATATAAAAGAATGTCAGCTGATAGAATGCAATATAAAATAATGTCAGCTGATAGAATGTAATATAAAAGAATGTCAGCTGATAGAATGTAATATAAAAGAATGTCAGCTGATAGAATGTAATATAAAATAATGTCAGCTGATAGAATGTAATATAAAAGAATGTCAGCTGATAGAATGTAATATAAAAGAATGTCAGCTGATAGAATGTAATGTAAAAGAATGTCAGCTGATAGAATGTAATATAAAAGAATGTCAGCTGATAGAATGCAATATAAAATAATGTCAGCTGATAGAATGTAATATAAAAGAATGTCAGCTGATAGAATGTAATATAAAAGAATGTCAGCTGATAGAATGTAATATAAAATAATGTCATCTGATAGAATGTAATATAAAATAATGTCAGCTGATAGAATGTAATATAAAAGAATGTCAGCTGATAGAATGTAATATAAAAGAATGTCAGCTGATAGAATGTAATGTAAAAGAATGTCAGCTGATATAATGTAATATATAAGAATGTCAGCTGATAGAATGTAATATAAAAGAATGTCAGCTGATAGAATGTAATATAAAAGAATGTCAGCTGATAGAATGTAATATATAAGAATGTCAGCTGATAGAATGTAATATGAAAGAATGTCAGCTGATAGAACGTAATATAAAAGAATGTCAGCTGATAGAATGTAATATAAAAGAATGTCAGCTGATAGAATGTAATATAAAAGAATGTCAGCTGATAGAATGCAATATAAAAGAATGTCAGCTGATAGAATGTAATATAAAAGAATGTCAGCTGATAGAATGTAATATAAAAGAATGTCAGCTGATAGAATGTAATATAAAAGAATGTCAGCTGATAGAATATAATATAAAAGAATGTCAGCTGATAGAATGTAATATAAAAGAATGTCAGCTGATAGGATGTAATA
Organism: Oncorhynchus mykiss; assembly: GCF_013265735.2. NCBI lineage: Eukaryota > Metazoa > Chordata > Actinopteri > Salmoniformes > Salmonidae > Oncorhynchus > Oncorhynchus mykiss. The sequence goes on along the minus strand of NW_023493671.1, from coordinate 470,432 downwards.
TAAAATAATGTCAGCTGATAGAATGTAATTTCAAAGAATGTCAGCTGATAGAACGTAATATAAAAGAATGTCAGCTGATAGAATGCAATTTAAAAGAATGTCAGCTGATAGAATGTAATATAAAATAATGTCAGCTGATAGAATGTAATATAAAAGAATGTCAGCTGATAGAATGTAATTTAAAAGAATGTCAGCTGATAGAATGTAATATAAAAGAATGTCAGCTGATAGAATGTAATATAAAAGAATGTCAGCTGATAGAATGTAATATAAAAGAATGTCAGCTGATAGAATGTAATATAAAAGAATGTCAGCTGATAGAATGTAATATAAAAGAATGTCAGCTGATAGAATGTAATATAAAAGAATGTCAGCTGATAGAATGCAATTTAAAAGAATGTCAGCTGATAGAATGTAATATAAAAGAATGTCAGCTGATAGAATGTAATTTCAAAGAATGTCAGCTGATAGAACGTAATATAAAAGAATGTCAGCTGATAGAATGCAATTTAAAAGAATGTCAGCTGATAGAATGTAATATAAAAGAATGTCAGCTGATAGAACGTAATATAAAAGAATGTCAGCTGATAGAATGTAATATAAAATAATGTCAGCTGATAGAATGTAATATAAAAGAATGTCAGCTGATAGAATGTAATATAAAAGAATGTCAGCTGATAGAATGTAATATAAAAGAATGTCAGCTGATAGAATGTAATATGAAAGAATGTCAGCTGATATAATGTAATATAAAAGAATGTCAGCTGATAGAATGTAATATGAAAGAATGTCAGCTGATAGAATGTAATATATAAGAATGTCAGCTGATAGAATGTAATATAAAAGAATGTCAGCTGATAGAATGTAATATAAAAGAATGTCAGCTGATAGAATGTAATATAAAAGAATGTCAGCTGATAGAATGTAATATATAAGAATGTCAGCTGATAGAATGTAATATAAAAGAATGTCAGCTGATAGAATGTAATATAAAAGAATGTCAGCTGATAGAATGTAATATAAAAGAATGTCAGCTGATAGAATGTAATATAAAAGAATGTCAGCTGATAGAATGTAATATAAAAGAATGTCAGCTGATATAATGTAATATACAAGAATGTCAATAGAAAAGCAGGGGGGAGAGACGGTGTGGAGACTGGGAGGCAGGGCTCAGACACAGTGGGAGGGATGGGGAGGGATCGGGAGACAGTGGGGAGGAATGGGGAGACAGAAAAACAGGGGGGAGAGACGGTGGGGAGACTGGGAGGCAGGGCTCAGAGACAGTGGGGAGGGATGGGGAGACAGTGGGGAGGGATGGGGAGACAGAAAAACAGGCAGGGAGAGACTAATTGAGAGGCCAACATCCTCTTGACTGGTTTATTGGCTGAAAAACATCAGGCCTGTCTGGCTGTGAACAAGCAGGCGACTGAGTGACAGGAGATATTAGTTGTGGAATTACAGACCAAGGTCTCTGTTCTAAATCACATTCCGGCTATGGAACACGGAACACGGAACACAGAACACGGAACATGGAACACGGAACATGGAACAGTAGATCCATACATTCCTCTGAGAGTTCTACCTTCCTAATGCTTCTCTGTTATCAGGCCTTCTATCTCAGGTTAATGTCAGTGTTTTAAACAATCTACCTTCCTAATGCTTCTCTGTAATCAGGCCTTCTATCTCAGGTTAATGTCAGTGTTTTAAACAATTTGCCTTCCTAATGCTTCTCTGTTATCAGGCCTTCTATCTCAGGTTGTCAGGGTTTTAAGACACTGTACTCTACTGTAATTTAATCAGTTCCTTGCAGAACATCGACCCACTAGCAACATGTTCCTGCAATTTCAACTCAGGTGTTTTCTACGTGAGAAGAGTGACTTACATTAGGTTATCGTCCTTTAATGTTGGTCTAGTTACATTTAGTTATATCCTTTAATGTTGGTCTAGTTACATTTAGTTACATCCTTTAATGTTGGTCTAGTTACATTTAGTTACGTCCTTTAATGTTGGTCTAGTTACATTTAGTTACATCCTTTAATGTTGGTCTAGTTACATTTAGTTACATCCTTTAATGTTGGTCTAGTTACATTAGTTACATCCTTTAATGTTGGTCTAGTTACATTTAGTTACATCCTTTAACGTTGGTCTAGTTACATTTAGTTATATCCTTTAATGTTGGTCTAGTTACATTTAGTTACATCCTTTAACGTTGGTCTAGTTATATTAGTTACATCCTTTAATGTTGGTCTAGTTACATTTAGTTACATCCTTTAACGTTGGTCTAGTTACATTTAGTTATATCCTTTAATTTTGGTCTAGTTACATTTAGTTACATCCTTTAATGTTGGTCTAGTTACATTTAGTTACATCCTTTAATGTTGGTCTAGTTACATTTAGTTACATCCTTTAATATTGTTCTAGTTACATTTAGTTACATCCTTTAATGTTGGTCTAGTTACATTTAGTTACATCCTTTAATGTTGGTCTAGTTACATTTAGTTACATCCTTTAATGTTGGTCTAGTTACATTTAGTTACATCCTTTAATGTTGGTCTAGTTACATTTAGTTATATCCTTTAATGTTGGTCTAGTTACATTTAGTTACATCCTTTAATGTTGGTCTAGTTCAATGTAAGTGGAACTGCTTTGGTCTTCAGAGACACGTGGTAGAACTCTTTCTCTTAATGGTTCTGAGCTTTATCAGCTGGGATTCTCACAATGGTTCTGGTTCAAATCAATAACATGGTAACATTAGACTCCTCAGCTGAAATGACAAATCAATACCAGGGTAACATTAGACTCCTCAGCTGAAATGACAAATCAATACCATGGTAACAGACTCCTCAGCTGAAATGACAAATCAATATCATGGTAACATTAGACTCCTCAGCTGAAATGACAAATCAATACCAGGGTAACATTAGACTCCTTAGCTGAAATGACAAATCAATATCATGGTAACAGACTCCTCAGCTGAAATGACAGATCAATACCATGGTAACAGACTCCTCAGCTGAAATGACAAATCAATACCATGGTAACATTAGACTCCTCAGCTGAAATGACAAATCAATACCAGGATAACATTAGACTCCTCAGCTGAAATGACAAATCAATACCATGGTAACAGACTCCTCAGCTGAAATGACAAATCAATACCAGGGTAACAGACTCCTCAGCTGAAATGACAAATCAATACCATGGTAACAGACTCCTCAGCTGAAATGACAAATCAATACCATGGTAACAGACTCCTCAGCTGAAATGACAAATCAATATCATGGTAACATTAGACTCCTCAGCTGAAATGACAAATCAATACCAGGGTAACATTAGACTCCTCAGCTGAAATGACAAATCATTATCATGGTAACAGACTCCTCAGCTGAAATGACAAATCAATACCATGGTAACAGACTCCTCAGCTGAAATGACAAATCAATATCATGGTAACATTAGACTCCTCAGCTGAAATGACAAATCAATACCATGGTAACAGACTCCTCAGCTGAAATGACAAATCAATATCATGGTAACAGACTCCTCAGCTGAAATGACAAATCAATACCATGGTAACAGACTCCTCAGCTGAAATGACAAATCAATACCAGGATAACATTAGACTCCTCAGCTGAAATGACAAATCAATACCATGGTAACAGACTCCTCAGCTGAAATGACAAATCAATATCATGGTAACAGACTCCTCAACTGAAATGACAAATCAATATCATGGTAACAGACTCCTCAGCTGAAATGACAAATCAATATCATGGTAACAGACTCCTCAGCTGAAATGACAAATCAATATCATGGTAACAGACTCCTCAGCTGAAATGACAAATCAATACCATGGTAACAGACTCCTCAGCTGAAATGACAAATCAATATCATGGTAACAGACTCCTCAGCTGAAATGACAAATCAATACCATGGTAACAGACTCCTCAGCTGAAATGACAAATCAATACCAGGATAACATTAGACTCCTCAGCTGAAATGACAAATTAATACCATGGTAACAGACTCCTCAGCTGAAATGACAAATCAATATCATGGTAACAGACTCCTCAGCTGAAATGACAAATCAATATCATGGTAACAGACTCCTCAGCTGAAATGACAAATCAATATCATGGTAACAGACTCCTCAGCTGAAATGACAAATCAATACCAGGGTAACAGACTCCTCAGCTGAAATGACAAATCAATACCATGGTAACATTAGACTCCTCAGCTGAAATGACAAATCAATACCATGGTAACATTAGACTCCTCAGCTGAAATGACAAATCAATATCATGGTAACATTAGACTCCTCAGCTGAAATGACAAATCAATACCATGGTAACAGACTCCTCAACTGAAATGACAAATCAATACCATGGTAACATTAGACTCCTCAGCTGAAATGACAAATCAATACCATGGTAACAGACTCCTCAACTGAAATGACAAATCAATAACATGGTAACAGACTCCTCAGCTGAAATGACAAATCAATAACATGGTAACAGAATCCTCAGCTGAAATGACAAATCTGATCTGGGGTCAGTTATCTGACAACAGAGAACAACAGGTATTACCTTACGACCAGCTGATTCTGATCTGGGGTCAGTTATCTGACAACACAGAACAACAGGTATTACCATACGACCAGCTGATTCTGATCTGGGGTCAGTTATCTGACAGAGCAACACTGGAGGAAGGGAGAGGAGGGAGGGAGGGCCAGACAGATGGAGGAGGAGGGGTAGATTGGACCAAATGAAGCCCAGGGGGAAACTGACACTCAGTAAAGGTTAAACAGGCCACAGAAATGCCATCAAAATGCCATTTCAACAGGACTTGACCTTTTGGGGGCTTTCATCACATATAAAACTATAGGAAAACAGAACGTCTGTGGTGTGTGTGTGTGTGTGTGTGTGTGTGGTGGGGGGGGGGGGGGGGGGGTCCAGTCAGTGCATAGAGCCAGTGGGGGAAAAGGGGGTCAATCCTTGATGAAAAGGTTAAAACATCTCTTTGATCTGTTTTTTTTCTCACCTTTGTTTAACCAGGTAGGCTAGTTGAGAACACCTTTATTTAACCAGGTAGACCAGATCACCTTTATTTAACCAGGTAGACCAGATCACCTTTATTTAACCAGGTAGACCAGATCACCTTTATTTAACCAGGTAGACCAGATCACCTTTATTTAACCAGGTAGACCAGATCACCTCTATTTAACCAGGTAGGCCAGTTGATAACAAGTTCTCATTTACAATTGCGACCTGGCCAAGATAAAGCAAAGCAGTTCGACAGATACAACGACATAGAGTTACACATGGAGTAAAACAAACATACAGTCAATAATACAGTATAAACAAGTCTATATACGATGTGAGCAAATGAGGTGAGATAAGGGAGGTAAAGGCAAAAAAAGGCCATGGTGGCAAAGTAAATACAATATAGCAAGTAAAACACTGGAATGGTAGATTTGCAGTGGAAGAATGTGCAAAGTAGAAATAAAAATAATGGGGTGCAAAGGAGCAAAATAAATAAATAAATACAGTAGGGAAAGAGGTAGTTGTTTGGGCTAAATTATAGGTGGGCTATGTACAGGTGCATTAATCTGTGAGCTGCTCTGACAGTTGGTGCTTAAAGCTAGTGAGGGAGATAAGTGTTTCCAGTTTCAGAGATTTTTGTAGTTCGTTCCTGTTACAACCAAGTCTGTTGTTAAACAGCTTTAATCATGTCTGTTGTTAAACAGCTTTAATCATGTCTGTTCCTGCTGCTAGAGGTCTGTTATTAAACAGCTTTAATCATGTCTGTTGATAAACAGCTTTAATCATGTCTGTTCCTGCTGCTAGAGGTCTGTTGATAAACAGCTTTAATCATGTCTGTTATTAAACAGCTTTAATCATGTCTGTTCCTGCTGCTAGAGGTCTGTTGATAAACAGCTTTAATCATGTCTGTTCCTGCTGGTAGAGGTCTGTTGATAAACAGCTTTAATCATGTCTGTTCCTGCTGCTAGAGGTCTGTTGATAAACAGCTTTAATCATGTCTGTTATTAAACAGCTTTAATCATGTCTGTTCCTGCTGCTAGAGGTCTGTTGATAAACAGCTTTAATAATGTCTGTTCCTGCTGCTAGAGGTCTGTTGATAAACAGCTTTAATCATGTCTGTTGATAAACAGCTTTAATCATGTCTGTTCCTGCTGGTGGAGGTCTGTTGTTAAACAGCTTTAATCATGTCTGTTCCTGCTGCTAGAGGTCTGTTGATAAACAGCTTTAATCATGTCTGTTCCTGCTGCTAGAGGTCTGTTGTTAAACAGCTTTAATCATGTCTGTTCCTGCTGCTAGAGGTCTGTTGATAAACAGCTTTAATCATGTCTGTTCCTGCTGCTAGAGGTCTGTTGTTAAACAGCTTTAATCATGTCTGTTGATAAACAGCTTTAATCATGTCTGTTCCTGCTGCTAAAGGTCTGTTGTTAAACAGCTTTAATCATGTCTGTTCCTGCTGCTAGAGGTCTGTTGATAAACAGCTTTAATCATGTCTGTTCCTGCTGCTAGAGGTCTGTTGATAAACAGCTTTAATCATGTCTGTTGATAAACAGCTTTAATCATGTCTGTTCCTGCTGCTAGAGGTCTGTTATTAAACAGCTTTAATCATGTCTGTTCCTGCTGGTAGAGGTCTGTTGTTAAACAGCTTTAATCATGTCTGTTCCTGCTGCTAGAGGTCTGTTGTTAAACAGCTTTAATCATGTCTGTTGTTAAACAGCTTTAATCATGTCTGTTCCTGCTGCTAGAGGTCTGTTGTTAAACAGCTTTAATCATGTCTGTTCCTGCTGCTAGAGGTCTGTTGATAAACAGCTTTAATCATGTCTGTTCCTGCTGCTAGAGGTCTGTTGTTAAACAGCTTTAATCATGTCTGTTGATAAACAGCTTTAATCATGTCTGTTCCTGCTGCTAAAGGTCTGTTGTTAAACAGCTTTAATCATGTCTGTTCCTGCTGCTAGAGGTCTGTTGATAAACAGCTTTAATCATGTCTGTTCCTGCTGCTAGAGGTCTGTTGATAAACAGCTTTAATCATGTCTGTTGATAAACAGCTTTAATCATGTCTGTTGATAAACAGCTTTAATCATGTCTGTTCCTGCTGCTAGAGGTCTGTTGATAAACAGCTTTAATCATGTCTGTTGTTAAACAGCTTTAATCATGTCTGTTCCTGCTGCTAGAGGTCTGTTGATAAACAGCTTTAATCATGTCTGTTGTTAAACAGCTTTAATCATGTCTGTTCCTGCTGCTAGAGGTCTGTTGTTAAACAGCTTTAATCATGTCTGTTCCTGCTGGTAGAGGTCTGTTGTTAAACAGCTTTAATCATGTCTGTTCCTGCTGCTAGAGGTCTGTTGTTAAACAGCTTTAATCATGTCTGTTCCTGCTGGTAGAGGTCTGTTGATAAACAGCTTTAATCATGTCTGTTCCTGCTGCTAGAGGTCTGTTGTTAAACAGCTTTAATCATGTCTGTTCCTGCTGCTAGAGGTCTGTTGTTAAACAGCTTTAATCATGTCTGTTGATAAACAGCTTTAATCATGTCTGTTCCTGCTGCTAGAGGTCTGTTGATAAACAGCTTTAATAATGTCTGTTCCTGCTGCTAGAGGTCTGTTGATAAACAGCTTTAATCATGTCTGTTGATAAACAGCTTTAATCATGTCTGTTCCTGCTGCTAGAGGTCTGTTGATAAACAGCTTTAATCATGTCTGTTGATAAACAGCTTTAATCATGTCTGTTGATAAACAGCTTTAATCATGTCTGTTCCTGCTGCTAGAGGTCTGTTGATAAACAGCTTTAATCATGTCTGTTCCTGCTGCTAGAGGTCTGTTGTTAAACAGCTTTAATCATGTCTGTTCCTGCTGCTAGAGGTCTGTTGATAAACAGCTTTAATCATGTCTGTTCCTGCTGCTAGAGGTCTGTTGATAAACAGCTTTAATCATGTCTGTTCCTGCTGCTAGAGGTCTGTTGATAAACAGCTTTAATCATGTCTGTTCCTGCTGCTAGAGGTCTGTTGTTAAACAGCTTTAATCATGTCTGTTGATAAACAGCTTTAATCATGTCTGTTCCTGCTGCTAGAGGTCTGTTGATAAACAGCTTTAATCATGTCTGTTGATAAACAGCTTTAATCATGTCTGTTGATAAACAGCTTTAATCATGTCTGTTGATAAACAGCTTTAATCAGGTCTGTTCCTGCTGCTAGAGGTCTGTTGTTAAACAGCTGTTAAAGAAATGTCTCTGTCTGCCTGTCCTACTGATGCTGATATGAATTGAACTGTTTTGCAATTAAAGTGTGATAATGACAATTAACCTTAAACCCAATTGGAAGGCTTGAAGCCTGTTTTATAGGCAGATCTCTCCATAGAGCCGTCAGACTGATTTCAAGCCCCAACTGTTACAGATTATCCCTTATGTTGGACCTTTATAGGATGCAGCCTAAAGGAACCCTATTCCCTATATAGTGCACTACTTTAGACCAGAGCCCTATAGAACCCTATTCCCTATATATAGTGCACTACTTTAGACCAGAGCCCTATGGAACCCTATTCCCTATATAGTGCACTACTTTAGACAGGGCACTAAATCAAAACAAATCAAATTGTATTTGTCACATACACATGGTTAGGAGATGTTTTATTTTTTTTATTTTTTTATTTAACCTTTATTTAACCAGGCAAGTCAGTTAAGAACAAATTCTTATTTTCAATGACGGCCTAGGAACAGTGGGTTAACTGCCTGTTCAGGGGCAGAACGACAGTACCTTGTCAGCTCGGGGTTTGAACTTGCAACCTTCCGGTTCCTAGTCCAACTCTCTAATGCGAGTGTAGTAAAATGCTTGTGCTTCTAGTTCCGACAATGCAGTAATAACCAACGAGTAATCTAGCTCACATTTCCAAAACTACTTCCTTATAGACACAAGTGTAAGGGGATAAAGAATATGTACATAAAGATATATGAATGAGTGATGGTACAGAGCGGCATAGGCAAGATGCAGTAGATGGTATCGAGTACAGTATATACATATGAGATGAGTATGTAAACAAAGTGGCATAGTTAAAGTGGCTAGTGATACATGTATTACATAAGGATGCAGTCGATGATATAGAGTACAGTATATACGTATGCATATGAGATGAATAATGTAGGGTATGTAAACATTATATTAGGTAGCATAGTTTAAATTGGCTAGTGATATATTTTACATAATTTCCCATCAATTCCCATTATTAAAGTGGCTGGAGTTGTGTCAGTGTGTTGGCAGCAGCCACTCAATGTTAGTGGTGGCTATTTAACAGTCTGATGGCCTTGAGATAGAAGCTGTTTTTCAGTCTCTCGGTCCCAGCTTTGATGCACCTGTACTGACCTCGCCTTCTGGATGATAGCGGGGTGAACAGGCAGTGGCTCGGGTGGTTGATGTCCTTGATGATCTTTATGGCCTTCCTGTGACATCGGGTGGTGTAGGTGTCCTGGAGGGCAGGTAGTTTGCCCCCGGTGATGCGTTGTGCAGATCTCACTACCCTCTGGAGAGCCTTACGGTTGTGGGCGGAGCAGTTGCCGTACCAGGCGGTGATACAGCCCGACAGGATGCTCTCGATTGTGCATCTGTAGAAGTTTGTGAGTGCTTTTGGTGTCAAGCCGAATTTCTTCAGCCTCCTGAGGTTGAAGAGGCGCTGCTGCGCCTTCTTCACGATGCTGTCTGTGTGGGTGGACCAATTCAGTTTGTCTGTGATGTGTACGCCGAGGAACTTAAAACTTGCTACCCTCTCCACTACTGTTCCATCGATGTGGATAGGGGGGTGTTCCCTCTGCTGTTTCCTGAAGTCCACAATCATCTCCTTAGTTTTGTTGACGTTGAGTGTGAGGTTATTCCCTATATAGTGCACTACTTTAGACCAGAGCCCTATAGAACCCTATTCCCTATATAGTGCACTACTTTAGACCAGGGCCCTATAGAACCCTATTCCCTATATATAGTACATTACTTTAGACCAGGACCCTATAGAACCCTATTCCCTATATATAGTACACTACTTTAGACCAGAGCCATATGGAACTATATTCCCTATATAGTGCACTACTTTAGACCAGAGCCCTATAGAACCCTATTCCCTATATATAGTGCACTACTTTAGACCAGGGCCCTATAGAACCCTATTCCCTATATATAGTGCACTACTTTAGACCAGAGCCATATAGAACACACTGATGCTATGTTGATGGATGGTCCCTTCACTCCTCTCTTCAACTAAGGAGAAACAGTGAGGCTGTGTTTATGGATGGGCCCTTGACTCCTCTCTTCAACTAAGGAGAAACAGTGAGGCTGTGTTGATGGATGGGCCCTTGACTCCTCTCTTCAACTAAGGAGAAACAGTGAGGCTGTGTTTATGGATGGGCCCTTGACTCCTCTCTTCAACTAAGGAGAAACAGTGAGGCTGTGTTTATGGATGGGCCCTTGACTCCTCTCTTCAACTAAGGAGAAACAGTGAGGCTATGTTGATGGATGGGCCCTTGACTCCTCTCTTCAACTAAGGAGAAACAGTGAGGCTGTGTTGATGGATGGACCCTTCACTCCTCTCTTCAACTAAGGAGAAACAGTGATGCTGTGTTGATGGATGGGCCCTTCACTCCTCTCTTCAACTAAGGAGAAACGGTGATGCTGTGTTGATGGATGGGCCCTTCACTCCTCTCTTCAACTAAGGAGAAACAGTGATGCTGTGTTGATGGATGGGCCCTTCACTCCTCTCTTCAACTAAGGAGAAACGGTGATGCTGTGTTGATGGATGGGCCCTTCACTCCTCTCTTCAACTAAGGAGAAACAGTAAGGCTGTGTTGATGGATGGGCCCTTCACTCCTCTCTTCAACTATGGAGAAACCGTGATCCTGTGTTGATGGATGGGCCACTGACTCCTCTCTTCAACTAAGGAGAAACAGTGATGCTGTGTTGATGGATGGGCCCTTCACTCCTCTCTTCAACTAAGGAGAAACAGTGATGCTGTGTTGATGGATGGGCCCTTCACTCCTCTCTTCAACTAAGGAGAAACAGTGATCCTGTGTTGATGGATGGGCCACTGACTCCTCTCTTCAACTAAGGAGAAACAGTGATGCTGTGTTGATGGATGGGCCCTTCACTCCTCTGATCTTTGCTCATCCTCCCTCCTTCAGGCTTTTCATCACATCGTAGAGACGGGAACATGGAAACGGTGCTACCAGAGATATCTGTGTTGAGAAATGGGATGCATTCTCCATGCAGATTCCAAGGGCAAAGATTGAATCTCACCTGAGAACATGTTCTGATTCAGTGGCCAAATTCCTTAGTGTTTTGTATTGTATTTCTGATAACATGTGAAACATGCCTTAGTTTAAGGTCAGTGTTAATGGGATTATAAAGGACTGTTCTGGTCCTACTGCTGGACCGATCATAGTGGAGCAACTCAAACTAATCTGACTAGTCCCTCAATGCTAGCACCTTAGGTGCAACAAATGGGCTTTAGATATCTAAATATTATAATAATGATAATTATTAGTAGTAGTAGTATCTGGACGCTCAGAGAACTACGACCTTCCAGAACACTCAGAGAACTACAACCTTCCAGAACACTCAGAGAGCTACAACCTTCCAGAACACTCAGAGAACTATAACCTTCCAGAACACTCAGAGAACTACAACCTTCCAGAACACTCAGAGAGCTACAACCTTCCAGAACACTCAGAGAACTATAACCTTCCAGAACACTCAGAGAAATACAACCTTCCAGAACACTCAGAGAACTATAACCTTCCAGAACACCCTGTCTCCCTTCACCTCTCTCTCTCTCTCTCTCTCTCTCTGCACCTATCTCTCCCTCCCCCTGCCTCCCCCGGCCCAGAATGCAACAGTGCACAACAGTAATTAATATCATCAAGGTCAATTATGTTCTAGTTTAAATCCTAATAAGGAAAGCCTCCCTGAGGTTGTTATTAGAAAGAGGCTCTTTAGCAGGAAAATAGGTCTACATAAGATACATATTATGGGATAGAAGAAGACCAGTACCAGGTGTTTTTCTCCTGGTATCATTCTATGTTTAGGAGGTAGTGTAGACAGGACCAGGTGTATTTCTCCTGGTATCATTCTATGTTTAGGAGGTAGTGTAGACAGGACCAGGTGTATTTCTCCTGGTATCATTCTATGTTTAGGAGGTAGTGTAGACAGGACCAGGTGTATTTCTCCTGGTATCATTCTATGTTTAGGAGGTAGTGTAGACAGGACCAGGTGTATTTCTCCTGGTATCATTCTATGTTTAGGAGGTAGTGTAGACAGGACCAGGTGTATTTCTCCTGGTATCATTCTATGTTTAGGAGGTAGTGTAGACAGGACCAGGTGTATTTCTCCTGGTATCATTCTGTATGTTATTTCTGTGTTATTATCATGGCTAACAGACAGTCATGTACAGACTGTCACCTAATGTGTATCTTTGAATTGACAGGGTCTGTTTCTCACCTCCTCTGAAATGTGTCTGTGTTCAGTAGGTGACGCATGTCCTGGGTGTTCTTGTTGATTAGTGATACATATTAATTACGTTCTGTAGAGGTAGACCTGAGGCAGACTCTTAGTGTGTCTGTCTCTCTATTGAGCCATGAGGTAGACTCTTAGTGTTTATATCTCTCTATTGAGCCATGAGGTAGACTCTTAGTGTTTCTGTCTCTCTACTGAACCATGAGCCATGAGGTCGACTCTTAGTGTTTCTATCTCTCTATTGAGCCATGAGGTAGACTCTTAGTGTTTCTGTCTCTCTATTGAACCATGAGGTAGACTCTTGGTGTTTCTGTCTCTCTATTGAACCATGCGCCATGAGGTCGACTCTTAGCGTTTCTATCTCTCTATTGAACCATGAGGTGGACTCTTAGTGTGTCTGTCTCTCTATTGAACCATGAGGTGGACTCTTAGTGTTTCTGTCTCTCTACTGATCCATGCGCCATGAGGTAGACTCTTAGTGTGTCTGTCTCTCTATTGAACCATGAGCCATGAGGTAGACTCTTAGTGTTTCTGTCTCTCTACTGATCCATGCGCCATGAGGTAGACTCTTAGTGTTTCTGTCTCTCTATTGAACCATGAGGTAGACTCTTAGTGTTTCTGTCTCTCTATTGATCCATGAGGTAGACTCTTAGTGTTTCTGTCTCTCTATTGAACCATGAGGTCGACTCTTAGTGTTTCTATCTCTCTACTGAGCCATGAGGTCGACTCTTAGTGTTTCTATCTCTCTATTGAACCATGAGGTAGACTCTTAGTGTTTTTGTCTCTCTATTGAGCCATGAGGTCGACTCTTAGTGTTTCTATCTCTCTATTGAGCCATGAGGTAGACTCTTAGTGTTTCTGTATCTCTATTGATCCATGAGGTAGACTCTTAGTGTTTATATCTCGCTATTGAACCATGAGGTAGACTCTTAGTGTTTCTGTCTCTCTACTGAACCATGAACCATGAGGTAGACTCTTAGTGTGTCTGTCTCTCTATTGAGCCATGAGGTAGACTCTTAGTGTTTCTGTCTCTCTATTGAACCATGAGGTAGACTCTTAGTGTTTATATCTCTCTATTGATTCATGAGGTAGACTCTTAGTGTGTCTGTCTCTCTATTGAGCCATGAGGTAGACTCTTAGTGTTTCTGTCTCTCTATTGAGCCATGAGGTAGACTCTTAGTGTTTTTATCTCTCTATTGAACCATGAGCCATGAGGTAGACTCTTAGTGTTTATATCTCTCTACTGATCCATGTGCCATGAGGTAGACTCTTAGTGTTTCTGTCTCTCTATTGATCCATGAGGTAGACTCTTAGTGTTTCTATCTCTCTATTGAACCATGAGCCATGAGGTAGACTCTTAGTGTTTATATCTCTCTACTGATCCATGTGCCATGAGGTAGACTCTTAGTGTTTCTATCTCTCTATTGAGCCATGAGGTAGACTCTTAGTGTGTCTGTTTTCTCTATTGAACCATGAGGTAGACTCTTAGTGTTTCTGTCTCTCTATTGAGCCATGAGGTAGACTCTTAGTGTTTCTATCTCTCTATTGAGCCATGAGGTCGACTCTTAGTGTTTCTGTCTCTCTACTGATCCATGAGGTAGACTCTTAGTGTTTCTGTCTCTCTATTGAGCCATGAGGTAGACTCTTAGTGTTTCTATCTCTCTATTGAGCCATGAGGTCGACTCTTAGTGTTTCTGTCTCTCTACTGATCCATGAGGTAGACTCTTAGTGTTTCTGTCTCTCTATTGAGCCATGAGGTAGACTCTTAGTGTTTCTATCTCTCTATTGAGCCATGAGGTAGACTCTTAGTGTTTCTGTCTCTCTATTGAGCCATGATGTAGACTCTTAGTGTTTCTGTCTCTCTACTGATCCATGAGGTCGACTCTTAGTGTTTCTGTCTCTCTACTGAGCCATGAGGTCCACTCTTAGTGTTTCTATCTCTCTATTGAGCCATGATGTAGACTCTTAGTGTTTCTGTCTCTCTATTGAACCATGAGGTAGACTCTTAGTGTTTCTGTCTCTCTACTGAACCATGAACCATGAGGTAGACTCTTAGTATGTCTGTCTCTCTATTGAGCCATGAGGTAGACTCTTAGTGTTTCTGTCTCTCTATTGAACCATGAGGTAGACTCTTAGTGTTTATATCTCTCTATTGATTCATGAGGTAGACTCTTAGTGTGTCTGTCTCTCTATTGAGCCATGAGGTAGACTCTTAGTGTTTCTGTCTCTCTATTGAGCCATGTGCCATGAGGTCGACTCTTAGTGTTTCTATCTCTCTATTGAGCCATGAGGTAGACTCTTAGTGTTTCTGTCTCTCTATTGAGCCATTATGTAGACTCTTAGTGTTTCTATCTCTCTATTGAACCATGAGCCATGAGGTAGACTCTTAGTGTTTCTATCTCTCTATTGAGCCATGAGGTAGACTCTTAGTGTTTCTGTCTCTCTATTGAGCCATGAGGTAGACTCTTAGTGTGTCTGTTTTCTCTATTGAGCCATGAGGTAGACTCTTAGTGTTTCTATCTCTCTATTGTACCATGAAGTCAACTCTTAGTGTTTCTATCTAACAGGGATAGAGACCCAGTAACAGGGTTATAGTCCCAGTAACAGGGTTATAGTCCCAGTAACAGGGTTATTATCCCAGTAACAGGGTTATAGTCCCAGTAACAGGGTTAGAGACCCAGTAACAGGGTTAGAGACTCAGTAACAGGGTTAGAGACTCAGTAACAGGGTTAGAGTCCCAGTAACAGGGTTAGAGACCCAGTAACAGGGAGGCTGGTCGGTGGAGAGGAGGACAGTGACCCAACAGAGAGAGACCCAGTAACAGGGAGGCTGGTCGGTGGAGAGGAGGACAGTGACCCAACAGAGAGAGACCCAGTAACAGGGAGGCTGGTCGGTGGAGAGGAGGACAGTGACCCAACATAGAGAGACTCAGTAACAGTGTTAGAGACCCAGTAACAGGGAGGCTGGTCGTTGGAGAGGAGGACAGTGACCCAACAGAGAGAGTTAAACAGCCACCACTAACATTGAGTGGCTGCTGCCAACACACTGACACTGACTCAACTCCAGCCACTTTAATAATGGGAATTGATGGGAAATGATGTAAATATATCACTAGCCACTTTAAACAATGCTACCTTATATAATGTTACTTACCCTACATTATTCATCTCATATGCATACGTATAGACTGTACTCTATACCATCGACTGTATCCTTATGTAATACATGTATCACTAGCCACTTTAACTATGCCACTTTGTTTACATACTCATCTCATATGTATATACTGTACTCGATACCATCTACTGTATCTTGACTATGCCGCTCTGTACCATCACTCATTCATATATCCTTATGTACATATTCTTTATCCCCTTACACTGTGTACAAGACAGTAGTTTTGGAATTGTTAGTTAGATTACTTGTTGGTTATTACTGCATTGTCGGAACTAGAAGCACAAGCATTTCGCTACACTCGCATTAACATCTGCTAACCATGTGTATGTGACAAATAAAATTTGATTTGATTTGATTTGGAGGGGAGGACAGTGACCCAACAGAGAGAGACTCAGTAACAGGGTTAGAGACTCAATAACAGGGAGGCTGGTCGGTGGAGACAGACTACTGGGTTAGAGACCAAGTAACAGGGTTAGAGACCCAGTAACAGGGTTATAGACTCAGTAACAGGGTTAGAGACCCAGTAACAGGGTTAGAGACCCAGTAACAGGGATTAGAGACCCAGTAACAGGGTTATAGACTCAGTAACAGGGTTATAGACTCAGTAACAGGGAGGCTGGTCGGTGGAGAGGAGAACAGTGACCCAGTAACAGGGTTACTGGAGGACAGTGACCCAACAGAGAGAGACCCAGTAACAGGGTTAGAGTCCCAGTAACAGGGTTAGAGTCCCAGTAACAGGGTTAGACTCAGTAACAGGGAGGCTGAGAGACACCCAGAGATCACTAAAACTATGTGCAGCGGCAGATGGTCTCCCCACAGCTGGAGACGTCGTGGAGCCTCACAGCGCCAGGGACACACACACAAATCTGATCAAACCTATCCCAAACATGTTGTGGCCTGTCATGATCACTTTGGGGACAAACCAAACATGATGTGGACATACATCCTACTGGTAGACTGAGTATTCACACATACAGCCAATTATACTGGACATACATCCTACTGGTAGACTGAGTATTCACACATACAGCCAATTATACTGGACATACATCCTACTGGTAGACTGAGTATTCACACATACAGCCAATTATACTGGACATACATCCTACTGGTAGACTGAGTATTCACACATACAGCCAATTATACAGGACATACATCCTACTGGTAGACTGAGTATTCACACATACAGCCAATTATACTGGACATACATCCTACTGGTAGACCGAGTATTCACACTCTTCCTACACAACACCATCCTGATTCTGTGTGTGAAGTCAAACCCAGAGCCAACTCTTCATACATATAACTGCTGGTACAGGACACCATCCTGATTATGTGTGTGTGTGTCATGTAATTATGTACTACAGGATATAATGCAGACCGTCGAGCCACAGATCCCAGATCTGTTGTAAATAATTAAGACAATGTGCCTTGGGCCATGTCTCCTTATTCTACCACTGAGCCTGGCTGGGATGCCTTTTTGAACCCATATTGTTCATTAGTAATGATAATGTTGTATAATTGATGTGACAGAATGAGGTTTTGATTGGGATGTATCAGAGTCAGTGGAGGGACAGCACTGAAGGGAGGGAGCAGATGGACACGGCTGCCGTTAGCCTTATTGGAACATGGGGTTATTCAGTGTGTTTTAACTTCATATATATTTCTAATATATGTCGTTAGCCTTATTGGAACATGGGGATATTCAGTGTGTTTTATTAACTTCATTTTTAGTTCACATACATGTTTCAAGACATCTCTTTTTGGGGAGCTGAGTCTCTTGTAGATTCTAGGGGGAGCTGAGTCTCTTGTAGATTCTAAGGGGAGCTGAGTCTCTTGTAGATTCTGGGGGAGCTGAGTCTCTTGTAGATTCTGAGGGAGCTGAGTCTCATCATATTCTGAGGGAGCTGAGTCTCTTGTAGATTCTAGGGGGAGCTGAGTCTCTTGTAGATTCTGGGGAGCTGAGTCTCTCTTAGATTCTAGGGGAGCTGAGTCTCTCTTAGATTCTAGGGGAGCTGAGTCTCTTATAGATTCTTGGGGAGTTGTTGTCTCTTGTAGATTCTTGGGGAGTTGTTTTCTCTTGTAGATTCTGTGGGAGTTGTTGTCTTGTAGATTCTGGGGGAGTTGTTGTCTTGTAGATTCTGGGGAGCTGAGTCTCTTGTATATTCTGGGAGAGCTGAGTCTCTTGTAGATTCTGGGGGAGCGGAGTCTCTTGTAGATTCTGGGGAGCTGAGTCTCTTGTAGATTCTAGGGGAGCTGAGTCTCTTGTAGATTCTGAGGGAGCTGAGTCTCTTGTAGATTCTGGGGAGCTGAGTCTCTTGTAGAATCTAGTGTAGTTGTTGTCTTGTAGATTCTGGGGGAGTTGTTTTCTCTTGTAAATTCTGGGGGAGTTGTTGTCTTGTAGATTCTGGGGGAGTTGTTGTCTTGTAGATTCTGGGGGAGTTGTTGTCTTGTAGATTCTGGGGGAGTTTTTGTCTTGTAGATTCTGGGGGAGTTGTTGTCTCTTGTAGATTCTGGTGGAGTTGTTGTCTCTTGTAGATTCTGGGGAAGTTGTTGTCTTGTAGATTCTGGGGGAGTTGTTGTCTTGTAGATTCTAGGGGAGTTGTTGTCTTGTAGATTCTGGGGGAGTTGTTGTCTTGTAGATTCTGGGGGAGTTGTTGTCTTGTAGATTCTAGTTGAGTTGTTGTCTTGTAGATTCGGGGGGAGTTGTTGTCTTGTAGATTCTGGGGGAGTTGTTGTCTTGTAGATTCTGTGGGAGTTGTTGTCTTGTAGATTCTAGGGGAGTTGTTGTCTTGTAGATTCTGGGGGAGTTGTTGTCTTGTAGATTCTGGGGGAGTTGTTGTCTTGTAGATTCTAGTGGAGTTGTTGTCTTGTAGATTCTGTGGGAGTTGTTGTCTTGTAGATTCTAGGGGAGTTGTTGTCTTGTAGATTCTAGGGGAGTTGTTGTCTTGTAGATTCTGGGGGAGTTGTTGTCTTGTAGATTCTAGTTGAGTTGTTGTCTTGTAGATTCTGGGGGAGTTGTTGTCTTGTAGATTCTGGGGGAGTTGTTGTCTTGTAGATTCTGTGGGAGTTGTTGTCTTGTAGATTCTGGGGGAGTTGTTGTCTTGTAGATTCTGGGGGAGTTGTTGTCTTGTAGATTCTAGTGGAGTTGTTGTCTTGTAGATTCTGTGGGAGTTGTTGTCTTGTAGATTCTGGGGGAGTTGTTGTCTCTTGTAGATTATGTGGGAGTTGTTGTCTTGTAGATTCTAGGGGAGTTGTTGTCTTGTAGATTCTGGTGGAGTTGTTGTCGTGTAGATTATGTGGGAGTTGTATTGGAGCTGTTGTCATCCTGTATTCCCTCAGCAGCCGGCAAAAAGACAAACAGACACAAATATGTCCATGTTAATTTATAGCCTCTCAGTAATCAGCCATTTCTCTGCAGCTCTAAGGGCTGTGTGGTGGGGCTGAGATGTAGTGCCTGTCAGGGCTGTGGGCCTAGTGGTGCTGTGTGGTGGCATAGCGATGACATAAATCCACAGTAAATTCATGATGCTTTAATGACAGCAGTTTCTCACCAAGAGTGAAGCGCTGTCTGCTCTCGCTCTGAGGCTGCCTCCTGTATGTTCCTATAACCTCACCCTACATACTGTAACTCAGGGAGCACTGTCTGGTCCTGTCACCTCTACATACTGTAACTAAAGGAGCACTGTCTGGTCCTATCACCTCTACATACTGTAACTGTCTGGTCCTATCACCTCTACATACTGTACCTAAATGAGCACTGTCTGGTCCTATCACCTCTACATACTGTAACTCAGGGAGCACTGTCTGGTCCTGTCACCTCTACATACTGTAACTAAAGGAGCACTGTCTGGTCCTATCACCTCTACATACTGTAACTCAGGGAGCACTGTCTGGTCCTGTCACCTCTACATACTGTAACTAAAGGAGCACTGTCTGGTCCTATCACCTCTACATACTGTAACTAAAGGAGCACTGTCTGGTCCTATCACCTCTACATACTGTAACTAAAGGAGCACTGTCTGGTCCTGTCACCTCTACATACTGTAACTCAGGGAGCACTGTCTGGTCTGTCACCTCTACATACTGTAACTAAAGGAGCACTGTCTGGTCCCATCACCTCTACATACTGTAACTCAGGGAGCACTGTCTGGTCCTGTCACCTCTACATACTGTACCTAAATGAGCACTGTCTGGTCCTATCACCTCTACATACTGTAACTCAGGGAGCACTGTCTGGTCCTGTCACCTCTACATACTGTAACTAAAGGAGCACTGTCTGGTCCTATCACCTCTACATACTGTAACTCAGGGAGCACTGTCTGGTCCTGTCACCTCTACATACTGTAACTAAAGGAGCACTGTCTGGTCCTATCACCTCTACATACTGTAACTAAAGGAGCACTGTCTGGTCCTATCACCTCTACATACTGTAACTAAAGGAGCACTGTCTGGTCCTGTCACCTCTACATACTGTAACTCAGGGAGCACTGTCTGGTCTGTCACCTCTACATACTGTAACTAAAGGAGCACTGTCTGGTCCCATCACCTCTACATACTGTAACTCAGGGAGCACTGTCTGGTCCTGTCACCTCTACATACTGTAACTAAAGGAGCACTGTCTGGTCCAGTCACCTCTACATACTGTAACTCAGGGAGCACTGTCTGGTCCTGTCACCTCTACATACTGTAACTAAAGGAGCACTGTCTGGTCCTATAACCTCACCTCTACATACTGTAACTAAAGGAGCACTGTCTGGTCCTATCACCTCTACATACTGTAACTGTCTGGTCCTATCACCTCTACATACTGTACCTAAATGAGCACTGTCTGGTCCTATCACCTCTACATACTGTAACTAAAGGAGCACTGTCTGGTCCTATCACCTCTACATACTGTAACTCAGGGATCACTGTCTGGTCCTGTCACCTCTACATACTGTAACTAAAGGAGCACTGTCTGGTCCTATCACATCTACATACTGTAACTCAGGGAGCACTGTCTGGTCCTGTCACCTCTACATACTGTAACTAAAGGAGCACTGTCTGGTCCTGTCACCTCTACATACTGTAACTCAGGGAGCACTGTCTGGTCCTGTCACCTCTACATACTGTAACTCAGGGAGCACTGTCTGGTCCTGTCACCTCTACATACTGTAACTAAAGGAGCACTGTCTGGTCCTGTCACCTCTACATACTGTAACTCAGGGAGCACTGTCTGGTCCTGTCACCTCTACACACTGTAACTAAAGGAGCACTGTCTGGTCCTGTCACCTCTACATACTGTAACTAAAGGAGCACTGTCTTGTCCTGTCACCTCTACATACTGTAACTAAAGGAGCACTGTCTGGTCCTATCACCTCTACATACTGTAACTCAGGGAGCACTGTCTGGTCCTGTCACCTCTACATACTGTAACTAAAGGAGCACTGTCTGGTCCTATCACCTCTACATACTGTAACTAAAGGAGCACTGTCTGGTCCTGTCACCTCTACATACTGTAACTAAAGGAGCACTGTCTGGTCCTATCACCTCTACATACTTTAACTCAGGTAGCACTGTCTGGTCCTGTCACCTCTACATACTGTAACTAAAGGAGCACTGTCTGGTCCTATCACCTCTACATACTGTAACTCAGGGAGCACTGTCTGGTCCTGTCACCTCTACATACTGTAACTAAAGGAGCACTGTCTGGTCCTGTCACCTCTACATACTGTAACTCAGGGAGCACTGTCTGGTCCTATCACCTCTACATGCTGTAACTCAGAGAGCACTGTCTGGTCCTGTCACCTCTACATACAGTAACTAAAGGAGCACTGTCTGGTCCTGTCACCTCTACATACTGTAACTCAGGGAGCACTGTCTGGTCCTGTCACCTCTACATACTGTAACTAAATGAGCACTGTCTGGTCCTGTCACCTCTACATACTGTAACTAAAGGAGCACTGTCTGGTCCTGTCACCTCTACATACTGTAACTCAGGGAGCACTGTCTGGTCCTGTCACCTCTACCTACTGTAACTCAGGGAGCACTGTCTGGTCCTGTCACCTCTACATACTGTAACTAAAGGAGCACTGTCTGGTCCTGTCACCTCTACATACTGTAACTGTCTGGTCCTATCACCTCTACATACTGTAACTGTCTGGTCCTGTCACCTCTACATACTGTAACTCAGGGAGCATTGTCTGGTCCTGTCACCTCTACATACTGTAACTAAATGAGCACTGTCTGGTCCTATCACCTCTACATACTGTAACTAAAGGAGCACTGTCTGGTCCTGTCACCTCTACATACTGTAACTCAGGGAGCACTGTCTGGTCCTGTCACCTCTACATACTGTAACTAAAGGGGCACTGTCTGGTCCTGTCACCTCTACATACTGTAACTAAATGAGCACTGTCTGGTCCTATCACCTCTACATACTGTAACTAAAGGAGCACTGTCTGGTCCTATCACCTCTACATACTGTAACTAAAGGAGCACTGTCTGGTCCTATCACCTCTACATACTGTAACTCAGGGAGCACTGTCTGGTCCTGTCACCTCTACATACTGTAGCTCAGGGAGCACTGTCTGGTCCTGTCACCTCTACATACTGTAACTCAGGGAGGGAATCCGGTCTCGTAGTATCTGTGTCAGAGGTCAGATGTCATACCATAGTGTCTGTGCCAGAGGTAGGAGGTCATAGGTCATACCATAGGATCTGGCCTCGTAGTATCTGTGCCGGAGGTTAGAGGTCATATCATGTTATCTGTGCCAGAGGTAGGAGGTCATAGGTCATACCATAGGATCTGGCCTCGTAGTATCTGTGCCAGAGGTTAGAGGTCATACCATGTTATCTGTGCCAGAGGTTAGAGGTCATAGGTCATACCATAGGATCTGGCCTCGTAGTATCTGTGCCAGAGGTTAGAGGTCATATACCATGTTATCTGTGCCAGAGGTAGGAGGTCATAGGTCATACCATATGAAAAATCATCATGGAACATATTTGTACATTTAACGAGGAACCATTTCTTTATTAACTTGAATTTGATTTAACCCCAAGCCTGCTTTGTTTTATATTAAAACACCATTGCAATCCTAACCACAGCTATCCCAGTCATTCATATCAGTTGAACTGGTATGCTAGTGTAGAAGCCTGATTTTGTCAAATATCACCAACATATACAGAGCCTTCGGTTAGTATTCAGACCCCTTGACTTTGTCCACGTTTTGTTACGTTACAGCCTGATTCTAAAACGGATTAAATCAAAAAGAATCATCAGCAATACCCCATAGTGACATCACAATACTGCATAATGACATCACAATACCCCATAATGACATCACAATACCCCATAATGACATCACATTACCGCATAATGACATCACAATATCCCATAATGACATTACAATACCGCATAATAACATCACAATACCCCATAATGACATCACAATACTGCATAATGACATCACAATACCGCATAATGACATCACAATATCCCATAATGACATTACAATACCCCATAATGACATCACAATACCCCATAATGGCATCACAATACCCCATAGTGACATCACAATACTGCATAATGACATCACAATACTGCATAATAACATCACAATACCCCATAATGACATCACATTACCGCATAATGACATCACAATATCCCATAATGACATCACAATACCCCATAATGACATCACAATACCCCATAATGACATCACATTACCGCATAATGACATCACAGTATCCCATAATGACATTACAATACCCCATAATGACATCACAATACCCCATAATGGCATCACAATACCCCATAGTGACATCACAATACTGCATAATGACATCACAATACCGCATAATGACATCACAATACCCCATAATGACATCACAATACCCCATAATGACATCACATTACCGCATAATGACATCACAATATCCCATAATGACATCACAATATCCCATAATGACATTACAATACCCCATAATGGCATCACAATACCCCATAATGACATCACAATACTGCATAATAACATCACAATACCCCATAATGACATCACAATACTGCATAATGACATCACAATACCCCATAATGACATCACAATACCCCATAATGACATCACATTACCGCATAATGACATCACAATATCCCATAATGACATTACAATACCTCATAATGACATCACAATACCCAATAATGGCATCACAATACCGCATAATGACATCACAATACCCCATAATGACATCACAATACCGCATAATGACATCACAATACCGCATAATGACATCACAATACCCCATAATGACATCACAATACCCCATAATGGCATCACAATACCGCATAATGACATCACAATACCGCATAATGACATCACAATACCCCATAATGACATCACAATACCCCATAATGACATCACAATACCCCATAATGACATCACAATACCCCATAATGACATCCCAATACCCCATAATGACATCACAATACCGCATAATGACATCACAATACCCCATAATGACATCACAATACCCCATCATGACATCACAATACCGCATAATGACATCACAATACCCCATAATGACATCACAATACCCCATAATGACATCACAATACCACATAAAACGGAAACAGGTTTTCAGACATGTTTGAACATTTATTGAAAATAATAAACATAAATACCTTATTCAGACCCTTTTCTATGAGACTGTAAATTGAGCTCGGGTGCATCCTGTTTCCATTGATCATCCTTGAGATGTTTCGACAACTAGATTGGAGTCCACCTGTGGTAAATTCAATTGATTGGACATGATTTGGAAAGGCACACACCTGTCTATATAAGGTCCCACAAACCAAGCAATGGTCGAAGAAATTGTCGGTAGAGCTCTGAAACAGGTTTGTGTCGAGGCACAGATCTTGGAAAGGGTCATGAAAAATTTCTGCAACATTGAAGGTCCCCAAGAACACAGTGGCCTCCATCATAATTAAATGGAATAAGTTTGGAACCACCAAGACTCTTTTGTGATGTCATTATGAGGTATTGTGATGTCATTATGGGGTATTGTGATGTCATTATGGGGTATTGTGATGTCATTATGGGGTGTTGTGATGTCATTATTGGTGGGGTGTTGTGATGTCATTATGGGGTATTGTGATGTCATTATGGGGTATTGTGATGTCATTATGGGGTATTGTGATGTCATTATGGGGTATTGTGATTGTGATGTCATTATGGGGTGTTGTGTGTAGATTGATGAGGGGAAAGAATCTATTTAATACATTTTAGAATAAGACTGTAACGTAACAAAATGTGGAAAAAGTCAATGGGGTCTGAATACTTTCCGATTGCACTGTATATAATGCTCTGTACCTGTACTCTGTATTACAAAATGCTTTTCAAGTATTCTAGTCCACTGGCTCCATACAGATGTGTCTAAAAGCCCATTGCACAGAGTAGATAGTCCTCCAATAGTGACCAGACTGAGAAAGAGTTCTGGACGGACAGACTCCTTCTTCAATCTGTTTGTCTTCCCATTGCACAGAGTAGATAGTCCTCCAATAGTGACCAGACTGAGAGAGAGTTCTGGATGGACAGACTCCTTCTTCAATCTGTTTGTCTTCCCATTGCACAGAGTAGATAGTCCTCCAATAGTGACCAGACTGAGAGAGAGTTCTGGACGGACAGACTCCTTCTTCAATCTGTTTGTCTTCCCATTGCACAGAGTAGATAGTCCTCCAATAGTGACCAGACTGAGAGAGAGTTCTGGACGGACAGACTCCTTCTTCAATCTGTTTGTCTTCCCATTGCACAGAGTAGATAGTCCTCCAATAGTGACCAGACTGAGAGAGAGTTCTGGGCGGACAGACTCCTTCTTCAATCTGTTTGTCAACCCTTTTGCATACAAGTCATCTGCACTCAACCTTTACCACCCAGATTCCACAGGAGACTGACTGGGCTGTCAGAAAACAACGGCTCCTTGTTGAAGCCCAGATTCCACAGGAGACTGACTGGGCTGTCAGAAAACAACGGCTCTTTGTTAAAGCCCAGATTCCACAGGAGACTGACTGGGCTGTCAGAAAACAACGGCTCCTTGTTGAAGCCCAGATTCCACAGGAGATGGACTGGGCTGTCAGAAAACAACGGCTCCTTGTTGAAGCCCAGATTCCACAGGAGATGGACTGGGCTGTCAGAAAACAACGGCTCCTTGTTGAAGCCCAGATTCCACAGGAGATGGACTGGGCTGTCAGAAAACAACGGCTCCTTGTTGAAGCCCAGATTCCACAGGAGATGGACTGGGCTGTCAGAAAACAACGGCTCCTTGTTGAAGCCCAGATTCCACAGGAGATGGACTGGGCTGTCAGAAAACAACGGCTCCTTGTTGAAGCCCAGATTCCACAGGAGATGGACTGGGCTGTCAGAAAACAACGGCTCCTTGTTGAAGCCCAGATTCCACAGGAGATAAACTGGGCTGTCAGAAAACAACGGCTCCTTGTTGAAGCCCAGATTCCACAGGAGATGGACTGGGCTGTCAGAAAACAACGGCTCCTTGTTGAAGCCCAGATTCCACAGGAGATGGACTGGGCTGTCAGAAAACAACGGCTCCTTGTTGAAGCCCAGATTCCACAAGAGATGGACTGGGCTGTCAGAAAACAACGTCTCCTTGTTAAATCGCGCAACATTTCAACGTCTTGCTACTCATATAGTATATGCATATGATAAGTATGTGTGTATAGAAAACACTCTGAAGTTTCTAAAACTGGTTAAATCATGTCTGTTGCTATAACAGAACGTGTTCAGGAGTAAAAATCCCAGGGAAAACTGTTCACCCCAAAAAAAAATATATATTCATCCGCCAGTCTTTGAATTGTCTACGGCGTTAGAAAATAGATGAGTTCCCGCTTACAATGCCTACAGCTTCCGCACGATTGCAGGTTTATCCTTGGTGGGATGACGTATAGGCACTTCCTGTCTTGGGGTGCACCCAGGAAATTATGAAAGTGAAAAAAATGGACGATGATTTCAAGACTTGCTGCTATCGAATACAGATCGCCCCGTGATCAATTTGATCGATTATTAACGTTTATTAATACCTAAAGTTGGTTTACAAAAGTAGTTTGAAGTGATTTGTAAAAGTTTATAGGCAACTTTGTTAATTTTAAAAAGTGACGTTGCGTCTGGAAAAGGTGAATTTTCCTTGGATCAGACGGACTTTATAAATGGACATTTTGGGTATACATGGACGGATTTAATTGGGAAAAAGACCCAATTGTGATGTTTATGGGACATATAGGAGTGCCAACAAAGAAGCTCGTTAAAGGTAATGAATGTTTTATATTTTATTTCTGCAGCGCCGGCTACCGCTAAATCTTTTGTTTAGGTCTCGTTCAGGTATTTCGGGGGGTGCATAATAGCTTCTCATGCTTTCGCCGAAAAGCATTTTACAAATCTGACATGTTGGCTAGATTCACAACGAGTGTAGCTTTAATTGAGTATCTTGCGTGTGTGTTTTAATGAAAGTTAGAGTTTTATCGAGTACTATAGGTGGCGCTCTGAAATTTCCGCTGATTTGGTTCCTGTACAGGAACCACCATCCGTAACAGGTAGCCCAGATTCCACAGGAGATTGACTGGGCTGTCAGAAAACAACAGCAGACTAGCAGACTTCCTCCTCCCTAGTAAAATATACAGCATTCTTTCACTAGCTACATTAGCACGGCCTCAATGCTACATAACTAGCTACATTAGCACGGCCTCAATGCTGCATAACTAGCTACATTAGCACGGCCTCAATGCTGCATAAGTAGCTACATTAGCAGGGCCTCAACGCTACATAACTAGCTACATTAGCACGGCCTCAACGCTACATAACTAGCTACATTAGCAGGGCCTCAACGCTACATAACTAGCTACATTAGCACATCCTCAATGCTACATAACTAGCTACATTAGCAGGGCCTCAATGCTACATAACTAGCTACATTAGCAGGGCCTCAACGCTACATAACTAGCTACATTAGCAGGGCCTCAATGCTACATAACTAGCTACATTAGCAGGGCATCAACGCTACATAACTAGCTGCATTAGCACGGCCACATATCAAATGTCACTTTAATTGAATTATTGGCATGTTGCTCATTCCCTGCCCTCTGCATGCAGATGGAGACTGTTGGAGCCTGACATCACTGATTACAACACAATATCCACCTCTCCTCTCCTGGCAGAGAGTCGATGTGTTAAGCCACCGTCAACTACATTTCAAATGGTACCCTGTCCCCTATGTAGCGCACTACTTCTGCCCTGAGTGAGCGCAGGACAACCTAGTCCCACAACAATAGGGTGCCATAGGGGACAGTGCCAGGGAGAACACTGTTGTAGAGCCCCGGGTTCATCTAATGTGGGACATCAGATATCCTATTAGACGAGGGTGTGGATGGACTCTATTTTGAAAGCAGAGGAAATGTTACACTTCCTACTTGGTTCCTGCTGAGAAGGCAGAAAGGATGCGTTCCAAGTGGAACCCTATTCCCTACATAGATCACTACTTTAGACCAAATGGAACCCTATTCTCTACATAGTGCACTAATTTAGACTAAATGGAACCCTATTCTCTACATAGTGCACTACTTTAGACTAAATCCCTTTTGGCCCTACAGTATATAGGGGACTAGGTGCCATTTAGGAGGTAACATAGACTAGAGCCTTTTATGGACACCTCTGACAAGGAGAGTCTTTCTTCAGTCAGTCTCAAACAGAACTGGATATTGGCTATACCTGTAGTCACTGGCAGTATAGTGTCTTTCTGGGAAGATAGGACCAGTATTGGAAGTCTGAATGACATCAGGTAGAACATTGACTCAGTGATGATGTCATCATGACGGCAGAAATATACCTGATCTGTCTGAACCAATCACAATGTTTTATACTTTATAT
This sequence comes from Oncorhynchus mykiss, assembly GCF_013265735.2. Classification (NCBI taxonomy): domain Eukaryota; kingdom Metazoa; phylum Chordata; class Actinopteri; order Salmoniformes; family Salmonidae; genus Oncorhynchus; species Oncorhynchus mykiss. Next base: position 441,831 of record NW_023493671.1, on the reverse strand, counting down.
GACAAACGGCAACATGAGCTATTAATGCTGGTTATCAATAGAGCTCTCTGGCAGTCAGTCAGACGGTCAGTCAGACAGTCATACAGTCAGACGGTCAGTCAGACAGTCATACAGTCAGACGGTCAGTCAATCAGTCAGACAGTCAGATGGTAAGTCAGATGGTCAGACAGTCAATCAGTCAGTCAGACAGTCAGTCAGATGGTCAGTCAATCAGTCAGACAGTCAGATGGTCAGTCAGACGGCCAGACAGTCAATCAGTCAGTCAGACAGTCAGTCGGTCGGTCAGTCAGACGGTCAGTCAGACAGTCAGTCAGTCAGTCAGTCACACAGTCAGCCAGTCAGTCAGTCAGATGGTCAGTCAGTCAGTCAGTGAGTCAGATGGTCAGTCAGCCAGTCAGTCAGATGGTCAGTCAGTCAGACAGTCAGTCAGACAGTCAGTCAGTCAGTCCGTCCGATGGTCAGTCAGTGAGTCAGACAGTCAGACAGTCAGTCAGATGGTCAGTCAGTCAGTCAGTGAGTCAGATGGTCAGTCAGCCAGTCAGTCAGATGGTCAGTCAGTGAGTCAGACAGTCAGACAGTCAGTCAGATGGTCAGTCAGACAGTCAGACAGTCAGACAGACAGTCAGCCAGCCAGTCAGTCAGTCAGATGGTCAGACAGTTAGCCAGTCAGACAGTCAGTCAGGTGGTCAGTCAGTCAGTCAGTCAGCCAGTCAGATGGTCAGTCAGTCAGCCAGTCAGTCAGCCAGTCAGTCAGACAGTCAGTCAGACAGTCAGACAGTCAGTCAGGTGGTCAGTCAGTCAGTCAGCCAGCCACTCAGTCAGTCAGATGGTCAGTCAGTCAGCCAGTCAGTCAGACAGTCAGTCAGATGGTCAGACAGTTAGCCAGTCAGACAGTCAGTCAGGTGGTCAGTCAGTCAGCCAGTCAGTCAGTCAGTCGGTCAGTCAGCCAGTCAGTCAGTCAGCCAGTCAGTCAGCCAGTCAGTCAGACATCAGTCAGACAGTCAGTCAGTCAGTCAGACAGTCATTCAGACATTCAGACAGTCAGTCAGTCAGTCAGTCAGATGGTCAGTCAGTCAGTCAGATAGTCAGACAGACAGACAGTCAGACAGTCAGACAGACAGTCAGATGGTCAGTCAGCCAGTCAGTCAGTCAGACAGTCAGTCAGACAGTCAGACAGTCAGTCAGTTAGATGGTCAGTCAGTCAGTCAGTCAGATGCTCAGTCAGTCAGCCAGACAGTCAGTCAGACAGTCAGTGAGACAGTCAGACAGTCAGTCAGACAGTCAGACAGTCAGATGATCAGTCAGTCAGTCAGTCAGTCAGTCAGACAGTCAGTCAGTCAGACAGAAGTCTTAAACCTCTAGTGACTACCCATCCCGCATGCGGGAGCGTAATCATCGCCTGACACTAATTAGCATAACGCAACGGACATAGATATTCCTAGAAAATATTCCTATTCATGAAAATCACAAATTAAATATATTGAGACACAGCTTAGCCTTTTGTTAATCACCCTGTCATCTCAGATTTTCTAAATATGCTTTACAGCCAAAGCTAGACAAGCATTTGTGTAAGTTTATCGATAGCCTAGTATAGCATTTTGTCCAGCTAGCAGCAGGTAACTTGGTCACGGAAATCAGAAAAGCAGTCAAATTAAATTGTTTACCTTTGATGAGCTTCAGATGTTTTCACTCACGAAAATATTATTTTTGTAGGCGAAATAGCTCCGTTTGTTCTTCACGTTTGCAGTCACTAAAACGCCAAAAAATATTCAAAATTAGCTCCATAATATCGACAGAAACATGGCAAACGTTGTTTATAATCAATCCTCAAGGTGTTTTTCAAATATCTATTCGATAATATATCCGTCGGGACAATTGGTTTTTCAGTAGGACCGATTGGAGTAATGGCTACCTCTGTATTTTACGCGAGAGTCACTATGGAGCCATCAGGTGACCACTTGCGCAATGTAGCCGCTTACAGGTATTCTTCAACATAAATACGTAAAACTACGTCACAATGCTGTAGACACCTTCGGGGATACGGAGAAAGAGTAATCTGGTTGATAGCCCATTCACTGCTCAATCGAGATGCATTGGAACGCAGAGCTTTCAAAACATGAGTCACTTCCTGATTGTATTTTTCTCAGGCTTTCGCCTGCAATATCAGTTCTGTTATACTCACAGACAATATTTTTACAGTTTTGGAAACTTTAGAGTGTTTTCTATCCTAAGCTGTCAATTATATGCATATTCTAGCATCTTGTCCTGACAAAATATCCCGTTTACTACGGGAACGTTATTTTCCAAAAAATGAAAATACTGCCCCCTAGTCACAAAAGGTTTTAATCAGTGAAGTAAAGGAAACCCTTTGAAGTTTGTGGAGATGTGATAGTAATGGAAGGAGAATATGACACAAATCATCTGGTAGAAGATCACACAAAGAAAAAAACATGTGTTTTCTATTTTTATTTGAAATGCAAAAGAAAAGTGAGCCCTGCATCACTACCTTATTATGATTTATTTAATCAGGGGATGAGCCCTGCATCAATACCTTATTATGATTTATTTAACCTTTATTTAATCAGGGAGTGAGCCCTGCATCAATACCTTATTATGATTTATTTAATCAGGGGATGAGCCCTGCATCAATACCTTATTATGATTTATTTAATCAGGGGATGAGCCCTGCATCAATACCTTATTATGATTTATTTAATCAGGGGATGAGCCCTGCATCAATACCTTATTATGATTTATTTAATCAGGGGATGAGCCCTGCATCACTACCTTATTATGATTTATTTAACCTTTATTTAATCAGGGGATGAGCCCTGCATCACTACCTTATTATGATTTATTTAATCAGGGGATGAGCCCTGCATCAATACCTTATTATGATTTATTTAATCAGGGGATGAGCCCTGCATCAATACCTTATTATGATTTATTTAATCAGGGGATGAGCCCTGCATCACTACCTTATTATGATTTATTTAATCAGGGGATGAGCCCTGCATCAATACCTTATTATGATTTATTTAACCTTTATTTAATCAGGGGATGAGCCCTGCATCAATACCTTATTATGATTTATTTAATCAGGGGATGAGCCCTGCATCAATACCTTATTATGATTTATTTAACCTTTATTTAATCAGGGGATGAGCCCTGCATCAATACCTTATTATGATTTATTTAATCAGGGGATGAGCCCTGCATCAATACCTTATTATGATTTATTTAATCAGGGGATGAGCCCTGCATCAATACCTTATTATGATTTATTTAATCAGGGGATGAGCCCTGCATCAATACCTTATTATGATTTATTTAATCAGGGGATGAGCCCTGCATCACTACCTTATTATGATTTATTTAACCTTTATTTAATCAGGGGATGAGCCCTGCATCACTACCTTATTATGATTTATTTAATCAGGGGATGAGCCCTGCATCAATACCTTATTATGATTTATTTAATCAGGGGATGAGCCCTGCATCAATACCTTATTATGATTTATTTAATCAGGGGATGAGCCCTGCATCACTACCTTATTATGATTTATTTAATCAGGGGATGAGCCCTGCATCAATACCTTATTATGATTTATTTAACCTTTATTTAATCAGGGGATGAGCCCTGCATCAATACCTTATTATGATTTATTTAATCAGGGGATGAGCCCTGCATCAATACCTTATTATGATTTATTTAACCTTTATTTAATCAGGGGATGAGCCCTGCATCACTACCTTATTATGATTTATTTAATCAGGGGATGAGCCCTGCATCACTACCTTATTATGATTTATTTAATCAGGGGATGAGCCCTGCATCAATACCTTATTATGATTTATTTAACCTTTATTTAATCAGGGGATGAGCCCTGCATCACTACCTTATTATGATTTATTTAACCTTTATTTAATCAGGGGATGAGCCCTGCATCAATACCTTATTATGATTTATTTAATCAGGGGATGAGCCCTGCATCAATACCTTATTATGATTTATTTAACCTTTATTTAATCAGGGGATGAGCCCTGCATCACTACCTTATTATGATTTATTTAATCAGGGGATGAGCCCTGCATCACTACCTTATTATGATTTATTTAATCAGGGGATGAGCCCTGCATCAACACCTTATTATGATTTATTTAATCAGGGGATGAGCCCTGCATCAATACCTTATTATGATTTATTTAATCAGGGGATGAGCCCTGCATCACTACCTTATTATGATTTATTTAATCAGGGGATGAGCCCTGCATCACTACCTTATTATGATTTATTTAATCAGGGGATGAGCCCTGCATCAATACCTTATTATGATTTATTTAATCAGGGGATGAGCCCTGCATCACTACCTTATTATGATTTATTTAATCAGGGGATGAGCCCTGCATCACTACCTTATTATGATTTATTTAATCAGGGGATGAGCCCTGCATCAATACCTTATTATGATTTATTTAATCAGGGGATGAGCCCTGCATCACTACCTTATTATGATTTATTTAACCTTTATTTAATCAGGGGATGAGCCCTGCATCAATACCTTATTATGATTTATTTAATCAGGGGATGAGCCCTGCATCAATACCTTATTATGATTTATTTAATCAGGGGATGAGCCCTGCATCAATACCTTATTATGATTTATTTAATCAGGGGATGAGCCCTTCATCACTACCTTATTATGATTTATTTAATCAGGGGATGAGCCCTGCATCAATACCTTATTATGATTTATTTAATCAGGGGATGAGCCCTGCATCAATACCTTATTATGATTTATTTAACCTTTATTTAATCAGGGGATGAGCCCTGCATCACTACCTTATTATGCTTTATTTAACCTTTATTTAATCAGGGGATGAGCCCTGCATCAATACCTTATTCTGATTTATTTAACCTTTATTTAATCAGGGGATGAGTCCTGCATCACTACCTTATTATGATTTATTTAACCTTTATTTAATCAGGGGATGAGCCCTGCATCAATACCTTATTATGATTTATTTAATCAGGGGATGAGCCCTGCATCAATACCTTATTATGATTTATTTAATCAGGGGATGAGCCCTGCATCACTACCTTATTATGATTTATTTAACCTTTATTTAATCAGGGGATGAGCCCTGCATCAATACCTTATTATGATTTATTTAATCAGGGGATGAGCCCTTCATCACTACCTTATTATGATTTATTTAATCAGGGGATGAGCCCTGCATCAATACCTTATTATGATTTATTTAATCAGGGGATGAGCCCTGCATCACTACCTTATTATGATTTATTTAACCTTTATTTAATCAGGGGATGAGCCCTGCATCAATACCTTATTATGATTTATTTTATCAGGGGATGAGCCCTGCATCACTACCTTAATATGATTTATTTAACCTTTATTTAATCAGGGGATGAGCCCTGCATCACTACCTTATTATGATTTATTTAACCTTTATTTAATCAGGGGATGAGCCCTGCATCACTACCTTATTATGATTTATTTAACCTTTATTTAATCAGGGGATGAGTCCTGCATCAATACCTTATTATGATTTATTTAACCTTTATTTAATCAGGGGATGAGCCCTGCATCACTACCTTATTATGCTTTATTTAACCTTTATTTAATCAGGGGATGAGCCCTGCATCAATACCTTATTATGATTTATTTAACCTTTATTTAATCAGGGGATGAGCCCTGCATCACTACCTTATTATGATTTATTTAACCTTTATTTAATCAGGGGATGAGTCCTGCATCAATACCTTATTATGATTTATTTAACCTTTATTTAATCAGGGGATGAGCCCTGCATCAATACCTTATTATGATTTATTTTATCAGGGGATGAGCCCTGCATCACTACCTTATTATGATTTATTTAACCTTTATTTAATCAGGGGATGAGCCCTGCATCACTACCTTATTATGATTTATTTAACCTTTATTTAATCAGGGGATGAGTCCTGCATCAATACCTTATTATGATTTATTTAACCTTTATTTAATCAGGGGATGAGCCCTGCATCACTACCTTATTATGATTTATTTAACCTTTATTTAATCAGGGGATGAGTCCTGCATCAATACCTTATTATGATTTATTTAACCTTTATTTAATCAGGGGATGAGCCCTGCATCAATACCTTATTATGATTTATTTTATCAGGGGATGAGCCCTGCATCACTACCTTATTATGATTTATTTAACCTTTATTTAATCAGGGGATGAGCCCTGCATCACTACCTTATTATGATTTATTTAATCAGGGGATGAGCCCTGCATCACTACCTTATTATGCTTTATTTAATCAGGGGATGAGCCCTGCATCAATACCTTATTATGCTTTATTTAACCTTTATTTAATCAGGGGATGAGCCCTGCATCAATACCTTATTATGATTTATTTAACCTTTATTTAATCAGGGTGTGAGCCCTGCATCAATACCTTATGATGATTTATTTAACCTTTATTTAATCAGGGGATGAGCCCTGCATCAATACCTTATTATGATTTATTTAATCAGGGGATGAGCCCTGCATCAATACCTTATTATGATTTATTTAACCTTTATTTAATCAGGGGATGAGCCCTGCATCAATACCTTATTATGATTTATTTAACCTTTATTTAATCAGGGTGTGAGCCCTGCATCAATACCTTATGATGATTTATTTAACCTTTATTTAATCAGGGGATGAGCCCTGCATCACTACCTTATTATGATTCATTTAATCAGGGGATGAGCCCTGCATCACTACCTTATTATGATTTATTTAACCTTTATTTAATCAGGGGATGAGCCCTGCATCAATACCTTATTATGATTTATTTAACCTTTATTTAATCAGGGGATGAGCCCTGCATCAATACCTTATTATGATTTATTTAATCAGGGGATGAGCCCTGCATCAATACCTTATTATGATTTATTTAATCAGGGGATGAGCACTGCATCAATACCTTATTATGATTTATTTAATCAGGGGATGAGCCCTGCATCACTACCTTATTATGATTTATTTAATCAGGGGATGAGCCCTGCATCAATACCTTATTATGATTTATTTAATCAGGGGATGAGTCCTGCATCAATACCTTATTATGATTTATTTAACCTTTATTTAATCAGAGGATGAGCCCTGCATCACTACCTTATTATGCTTTATTTAATCAGGGGATGAGCCCTGCATCACTACCTTATTATGATTTATTTAATCAGGGGATGAGCCCTGCATCAATACCTTATTATGCTTTATTTAATCAGGGGATGAGCCCTGCATCAATACCTTATTATGATTTATTTAATCAGGGGATGAGCCCTGCATAAATACCTTATTATGATTTATTTAATCAGGGGATGAGCCCTGCATAAATACCTTATTATGATTTATTTAATCAGGGGATGAGCACTGCATCAATACCTTATTATGATTTATTTAATCAGGGGATGAGCCCTTCATCACTACCTTATTATGATTTATTTAACCTTTATTTAATCAGGGGATGAGCCCTGCATCAATACCTTATTATGATTTATTTTATCAGGGGATGAGCCCTGCATCACTACCTTAATATGATTTATTTAACCTTTATTTAATCAGGGGATGAGCCCTGCATCACTACCTTATTATGATTTATTTAACCTTTATTTAATCAGGGGATGAGCCCTGCATCAATACCTTATTATGATTTATTTAATCAGGGGATGAGCCCTGCATCACTACCTTATTATGATTTATTTAATCAGGGGATGAGCCCTGCATCAATACCTTATTATGATTTATTTAACCTTTATTTAATCAGGGGATGAGCCCTGCATCAATACCTTATTATGATTTATTTAATCAGGGGATGAGCCCTGCATCAATACCTTATTATGATTTATTTAACCTTTATTTAATCAGGGGATGAGCCCTGCATCACTACCTTATTATGATTTATTTAACCAGGGGATGAGCCCTGCATCAATACCTTATTATGATTTATTTAATCAGGGGGTGAGCCCTGCATCAATACCTTATTATGATTTATTTAATCAGGGGATGAGCCCTGCATCACTACCTTATTATGATTTATTTAACCTTTATTTAATCAGGGGATGAGCCCTGCATCAATACCTTATTATGATTTATTTAATCAGGGGATGAGCCCTGCATCACTACCTTATTATGATTTATTTAATCAGGGGATGAGCCCTGCATCAATACCTTATTATGATTTATTTAATCAGGGGATGAGCCCTGCATCAATACCTTATTATGATTTATTTAACCTTTATTTAATCAGGGGATGAGCCCTGCATCAATACCTTATTATGATTTATTTAACCTTTATTTAATCAGGGGATGAGCCCTGCATCACTACCTTATTATGATTTATTTAATCAGGGGATGAGCCCTGCATCACTACCTTATTATGATTTATTTAACCTTTATTTAATCAGGGGATGAGTCCTGCATCAATACCTTATTATGATTTATTTAATCAGGGGATGAGCCCTGCATCAATACCTTATTATGATTTATTTAATCAGGGGATGAGCCCTGCATCAATACCTTATTATGATTTATTTAATCAGGGGATGAGCCCTGCATCAATACCTTATTATGATTTATTTAACCTTTATTTAATCAGGGGATGAGCCCTGCATCAATACCTTATTATGATTTATTTAATCAGGGGATGAGCCCTGCATCAATACCTTATTATGATTTATTTAACCTTTATTTAATCAGGGGATGAGCCCTGCATCAATACCTTATTATGATTTATTTAATCAGGGGATGAGCCCTGCATCAATACCTTATTATGATTTATTTAATCAGGGGATGAGCCCTGCATCAATACCTTATTATGATTTATTTAACCTTTATTTAATCAGGGGATGAGCCCTGCATCACTACCTTATTATGATTTATTTAACCTTTATTTAATCAGGGGATGAGTCCTGCATCAATACCTTATTATGATTTATTTAATCAGGGGATGAGCCCTGCATCAATACCTTATTATGATTTATTTAATCAGGGGATGAGCCCTGCATCAATACCTTATTATGATTTATTTAACCTTTATTTAATCAGGGGATGAGCCCTGCATCAATACCTTATTATGATTTATTTAACCTTTATTTAATCAGGGGATGAGCCATGCATCAATACCTTATTATGATTTATTTAATCTTTATTTAATCAGGGGATGAGCCCTGCATCAATACCTTATTATGATTTATTTAATCAGGGGATGAGCCCTGCATCAATACCTTATTATGATTTATTTAACCTTTATTTAATCAGGGGATGAGCCCTGCATCAATACCTTATTATGATTTATTTAATCTTTATTTAATCAGGGGATGAGCCCTACATCAATACCTTATTATGATTTATTTAATCAGGGGATGAGCCCTGCATCAATACCTTATTATGATTTATTTAACCAGGGGATGAGCCCTGCATCAATACCTTATTATGATTTATTTAATCAGGGGATGAGCCCTGCATCAATACCTTATTATGATTTATTTAACCAGGGGATGAGCCCTGCATCACTACCTTATTATGATTTATTTAACCTTTATTTAATCAGGGGATGAGCCCTGCATCAATACCTTATTATGATTTATTTAATCAGGGGATGAGCCCTTCATCACTACCTTATTATGATTTATTTAACCTTTATTTAATCAGGGGATGAGCCCTGCATCAATACCTTATTATGATTTATTTAATCAGGGGATGAGCCCTGCATCACTACCTTATTATGATTTATTTAACCTTTATTTAATCAGGGGATGAGCCCTTCATCACTACCTTATTATGATTTATTTAACCTTTATTTAATCAGGGGATGAGCCCTGCATCAATACCTTATTATGATTTATTTAATCAGGGGATGAGCCCTGCATCACTACCTTATTATGATTTATTTAACCTTTATTTAATCAGGGGATGAGCCCTGCATCAATACCTTATTATGATTTATTTAATCAGGGGATGAGCCCTGCATCAATACCTTATTATGATTTATTTAACCTTTATTTAATCAGGGGATGAGCCCTGCATCAATACCTTATTATGATTTATTTAATCAGGGGATGAGCCCTGCATCAATACCTTATTATGATTTATTTAACCTTTATTTAATCAGGGGATGAGCCCTGCATCACTACCTTATTATGATTTATTTAACCTTTATTTAATCAGGGGATGAGCCCTGCATCACTACCTTATTATGATTTATTTAACCTTTATTTAATCAGGGGATGAGCCCTGCATCAATACCTTATTATGATTTATTTAACCTTTATTTAATCAGGGGATGAGTCCTGCATCAATACCTTATTATGATTTATTTAACCTTTATTTAATCAGGGGATGAGCCCTGCATCAATACCTTATTATGATTTATTTAATCAGGGGATGAGCCCTGCATCACTACCTTATTATGATTTATTTAACCTTTATTTAATCAGGGGATGAGTCCTGCATCAATACCTTATTATGATTTATTTAACCTTTATTTAATCAGGGGATGGGCCCTGCATCACTACCTTATTATGATTTATTTAACCTTTATTTAATCAGGGGATGAGCCCTGCATCAATACCTTATTATGATTTATTTAATCAGGGGATGAGCCCTGCATCACTACCTTATTATGATTTATTTAACCTTTATTTAATCAGGGGATGAGCCCTGCATCACTACCTTATTATGCTTTATTTAATCAGGGGATGAGCCCTGCATCACTACCTTATTATGATTTATTTAACCTTTATTTAATCAGGGGATGAGCCCTGCATCAATACCTTATTATGATTTATTTAATCAGGGGATGAGCCCTGCATCACTACCTTATTATGATTTATTTAATCAGGGGATGAGCCCTGCATCACTACCTTATTATGATTTATTTAATCAGGGGATGAGCCCTGCATCAATACCTTATTATGATTTATTTAATCAGGGGATGAGCCCTGCATCAATACCTTATTATGATTTATTTAATCAGGGGATGAGCCCTGCATCACTACCTTATTATGATTTATTTAATCAGGGGATGAGCCCTGCATCACTACCTTATTATGCTTTATTTAACCTTTATTTAATCAGGGGATGAGCCCTGCATCACTACCTTATTATGCTTTATTTAACCTTTATTTAATCAGGGGATGAGCCCTGCATCACTACCTTATTATGCTTTATTTAATCAGGGGATGAGCCCTGCATCACTACCTTATTATGATTTATTTAATCAGGGGATGAGCCCTGCATCACTACCTTATTATGATTTATTTAACCTTTATTTAATCAGGGGATGAGCCCTGCATCAATACCTTATTATGATTTATTTAATCAGGGGATGAGACCTGCATCGATACCTTATTATGATTTATTTAATCAGGGGATGAGCCCTGCATCACTACCTTATTATGATTTATTTAATCAGGGGATGAGCCCTGCATCACTACCTTATTATGATTTATTTAATCAGGGGATGAGCCCTGCATCAATACCTTATTATGATTTATTTAACCTTTATTTAATCAGGGGATGAGCCCTGCATCAATACCTTATTATGATTTATTTAACCTTTATTTAACCAGGGGATGAGCCCTGCATCACTACCTTATTATGATTTATTTAATCAGGGGATGAGCCCTGCATCAATACCTTATTATGATTTATTTAATCAGGGGATGAGCCCTGCATCACTACCTTATTATGATGTATTTAATCAGGGGATGAGCCCTGCATCAATACCTTATTATGATTTATTTAATCAGGGGATGAGCCCTGCATCAATACCTTATTATGATTTATTTAATCAGGGGATGAGCCCTGCATCACTACCTTATTATGATTTATTTAATCAGGGGATGAGCCCTGCATCAATACCTTATTATGATTTATTTAATCAGGGGATGAGCCCTGCATCACTACCTTATTATGATTTATTTAACCTTTATTTAATCAGGGGATGAGCCCTGCATCACTACCTTATTATGATTTATTTAATCAGGGGATGAGCCCTGCATCACTACCTTATTATGATTTATTTAATCAGGGGATGAGCCCTGCATCACTACCTTATTATGATTTATTTAACCTTTATTTAATCAGGGGATGAGCCCTGCATCACTACCTTATTATGATTTATTTAATCAGGGGATGAGCCCTGCATCACTACCTTATTATGATTTATTTAACCTTTATTTAATCAGGGGATGAGCCCTGCATCAATACCTTATTATGATTTATTTAACCTTTATTTAATCAGGGGATGAGCCCTGCATCAATACCTTATTATGATTTATTTAACCTTTATTTAATCAGGGGATGAGCCCTGCATCAATACCTTATTATGATTTATTTAACCTTTATTTAATCAGGGGATGAGCCCTGCATCACTACCTTATTATGATTTATTTAACCTTTATTTAATCAGGGGATGAGCCCTGCATCAATACCTTATTATGATTTATTTAATCAGGGGATGAGCCCTGCATCAATACCTTATTATGATTTATTTAACCTTTATTTAATCAGGGGATGAGCCCTGCATCAATACCTTATTATGATTTATTTAACCTTTATTTAATCAGGGGATGAGCCCTGCATCACTACCTTATTATGATTTATTTAATCAGGGGATGAGCCCTGCATCACTACCTTATTATGATTTATTTAATCAGGGGATGAGCCCTGCATCACTACCTTATTATGATTTATTTAATCAGGGGATGAGCCCTGCATCACTACCTTATTATGATTTATTTAATCAGGGGATGAGCCCTGCATCACTACCTTATTATGATTTATTTAATCAGGGGATGAGCCCTGCATCACTACCTTATTATGATTTATTTAACCTTTATTTAATCAGGGGATGAGCCCTGCATCAATACCTTATTATGATTTATTTAATCAGGGGATGAGCCCTGCATCACTACCTTATTATGATTTATTTAATCAGGGGATGAGCCCTGCATCACTACCTTATTATGATTTATTTAATCAGGGGATGAGCCCTGCATCACTACCTTATTATGATTTATTTAACCTTTATTTAATCAGGGGATGAGCCCTGCATCACTACCTTATTATGATTTATTTAACCTTTATTTAATCAGGGGATGAGCCCTGCATCACTACCTTATTATGATTTATTTAACCTTTATTTAATCAGGGGATGAGCCCTGCATCAATACCTTATTATGATTTATTTAATCAGGGGATGAGCCCTGCATCACTACCTTATTATGATTTATTTAATCAGGGGATGAGCCCTGCATCAATACCTTATTATGATTTATTTAATCAGGGGATGAGCCCTGCATCAATACCTTATTATGATTTATTTAACCTTTATTTAATCAGGGGATGAGCCCTGCATCAATACCTTATTATGATTTATTTAACCAGGGGATGAGCCCTGCATCAATACCTTATTATGATTTATTTAACCTTTATTTAATCAGGGGATGAGCCCTGCATCAATACCTTATTATGATTTATTTAATCAGGGGATGAGCCCTGCATCAATACCTTATTATGATTTATTTAATCAGGGGATGAGCCCTGCATCAATACCTTATGATGATTTATTTAACCTTTATTTAATCAGGGGATGAGCCCTGCATCACTACCTTATTATGATTTATTTAATCAGGGGATGAGCCCTGCATCAATACCTTATTATGATTTATTTAACCTTTATTTAATCAGGGGATGAGCCCTGCATCAATACCTTATTATGATTTATTTAACCTTTATTTAATCAGGGTGTGAGCCCTGCATCAATACATCAAAAATATTTATTCCGTGCTGGAATGAAAACTGTCTTCCTTTCTGACGATATAAGACATGTCTATTTCCCATTCTAGTCATATATCGCATTCTGAGCAACAGCTGTCCCGATTTCGGGACACTGATCGTGTGGAGGTTATAATCAGACTCCTGTTTAAATGAACCATATTAAACAGGCTGGTATTTATGTGTATTGAACAACGACCGCATGGCGAGATGTGGGGCTGTGAGAAATTAACCACCTCCAAGTGTTTGCTTGCCAAGCGTGTTAATGCTGTCAAATAAATACACAGAGCCGGTCCTTTTCTCCTGTGGATAATCTGTGACAATAATGATAATCTGTTATAATGGGTTATAATTATGATAATCTGTTATGTGTTATTGTCTCGGAGTAGAAAAGGTCACCCCTTGAATATTCCTATTAATTATATATTCTAATTAGGAAGTGGAAGGAGCAGGAAGTCATTTTGATCGCCCACTTCCATTAGTCTGGGGTTGAATCTTCACCGTCTGAGAAAGCTGAATGTGCTGAAGGGAGGAGAATGAAAAGGAATCCCCTTGGATTGAGGAAGGAATCCCCTTGGATTGAGGAAGGAATCCCCTTGGAGTGAGGAAGGAATCCCCTTGGAGTGAGGAAGGAATCCCCTTGGATTGAGGAAGGAATCCCCTTGGATTGAGGAAGGAATCCCCTTGGATTGAGGAAGGAATCCCCTTGGATTGAGGAAGGAATCCCCTTGGAGTGAGGAAGGAAACCCCTTGGAGTGAGGAAGGAATCCCCTTGGAGTGAGGAAGGAATCCCCTTGGATTGAGGAAGGAATCCCCTTGGAGTGAGGAAGGAATCCCCTTGGATTGAGGAAGGCACCGTTACTGGATCCTCTGCATGATATATTCTAGAGGGGAAATGTCTTGGTCTGATTCAGATCTTTGTTAGAGGAAAATATGCCAATGAAGTGATGACCTCTCACCTCATTGATGTGAAAATATCACAACATATCACAACATATAACGTATCATATAACATAATTTAATAACATACCCTAACGTAGCGTAACGTAGCGTAACACAACATACCATAATGTAGAGTACCGTTACACGACATACCATAACGTAGAGTACCGTTACACGACATACCATAATGTAGAGTACCGTTACACGACATACCATAATGTAGAGTACCGTAACGTGACATACCATAACGTAGCGTACCGTTACACGGCATACCATAACGTAGAGTACCGTTACACGACATGCCATAATGTAGAGTACCGTTACACGACATGCCATAATGTAGAGTACCGTTACACGACATACCATAACGTAGAGTACCGTTACACGACATACCATAATGTAGCTTACCATAACGTAGCGTAACGTGACATACCATAACGTAGAGGACCGTTACACGACATACCATAATGTAGAGTATCCTAACGTAGCGTAACGTAGCGTAACACGACATCCTGTAATGTAGAGTACCATTACATGACATACCATAACGTAGAGTACCGTTACACGACATACCATAATGTAGAGTACCGTTACACGACATACCATAATGTAGAGTACCGTTACACGACATACCACAATGTATAGTACCGTTACACGACTTACCATAATGTAGAGTACCGTTACACGACATACCATAATGTAGAGTACCGTTACACGACATACCATAATGTAGAGTACCGTTACACAACATACCATAACGTAGAGTACCGTTACACGACATACCATAATGTAGAGTACCGTTACACGACATACCATAACGTAGAGTACCGTTACACGACATACCATAATGTAGAGTACCGTTACACGACATACCATAATGTAGAGTACCGTTACACGACATACCATAATGTAGAGTACCGTTACACAACATACCATAACGTAGAGTACCGTTACACGACATACCATAATGTAGAGTACCGTTACACGACATACCATAACGTAGAGTACCGTTACACGACATACCATAACGTAGAGTACCGTTACACGACATACCATAAGGTAGAGTACCGTAACGTAGCGTAACACGACATACCATAACGTAGAGTACCGTAACGTAGCGTAACATGACATACCATAACGTAGCATTACATACTGTAGCTCTAAAGCTCTCAGCTTCCTCACCATGTTATCAACCCTTCAGTAGGAAGTCTGTTATTGACATGGTAGCTTCCTCACCAGGCTCAGTATGAATCAACCCTTCAGTAGGAACTCTGTTATTGACATGGTAGCTTCCTCACCAGGCTCAGTATGAATCAACCCTTCAGTAGGAACTCTATGGGGGTCTAGCCCAGACCTCAATCAAATTGAGAATCTGTGGTATGACTTAAAGATTGCTGTACACCAGCAGAATCCATCTAACTTGAAGCAGCTGGAGCAATTTTGCCTTGAAGAATGTAGCTATATGTGCCAAGCTTATAGACATACCCTAAGAGACTTGCAGCTGTAATTGCTGCGAAAGGTGGCTCTACCAAGTATTGCCTTTGGGGGGATGAATAGTTATGACGCTCAAGTTGTTGTGTTGTTTTTGTTGTTGTCTTGTTTCTTGTTTGTTTCACAATAAAACATATATCCCCCTATTCCCTATATAGTGCATACCAAATAGCACCCTATTCCCTATATAGTGCATACCAAATAGCACCCTATTCCCTATATAGTGCATACCAAATAGCACCCTATTCCCTATATAGTGCATACCAAATAGCACCCTATTCCCTATATAGTGCATACCGAATAGCACCCTATTCCCTATATAGTGCATACCAAATAGCACCCTATTCCCTATATAGTGCATACCAAATAGCACCCTATTCCCTATATAGTGCATACCAAATAGCACCCTATTCCCTATATAGTGCATACCAAATAGCACCCTATTCCCTATATAGTGCATACCAAATATCACTCTATTCCCTATATAGTGCATACCAAATAGCACCCTATTCCCTATATAGTGCATACCAAATAGCACCCTATTCCCTATATAGTGCATACCAAATAGCACCATATTCCCTATATAGTGCATACCAAATAGCACCCTATTCCCTATATAGTGCATACGAAATAGCACCCTATTCCCTATAAAGTGCATACCAAATAGCACCCTATTCCCTATATAGTGCATACCAAATAGCACCCTATTCCCTATATAATGCATACCAAATAGCACCCTATTCCCTATATAGTGCATACCAAATAGCACCCTATTCCCTATATAGTGCATACCAAATAGCACCCTATTCCCTATGTAGTGCTCCACTCTGCATACCAAATAGCACCCTATTCCCTATATAGTGCATACCAAATAGCACCCTATTCCCTATATAGTGCATACGAAATAGCACCCTATTCCCTATATAATGCATACCAAATAGCACCCTATTCCCTATATAGTGCATACCAAATAGCACCCTATTCCCTATATGTGCTCCACTCTGCATACCAAATAGCACCCTATTCCCTATATGTGCTCCACTCTGCATACCAAATAGCACCCTATTCCCTATATAGTGCATACCAAATAGCACCCTATTCCCTATATAGTGCATACCAAATAGCACCCTATTCCCTATATAGTGCTCCACTCTGCATACCAAGTAGCACCCTATTCCCTATATAGTGCATACCGAATAGCACCCTATTCCCTATATAGTGCATACGAAATAGCACCCTATTCCCTATATAGTGCATACGAAATAGCACCCTATTCCCTATATAGTGCATACCAAATAGCACCCTATTCCCTATATAGTGCATACCAAATAGCACCCTATTCCCTATATAGTGCATACCAAATAGCACCCTATTCCCTATATAGTGCATACCAAATAGCACCCTATTCCCTATATAGTGCATACCAAATAGCACTCTATTCCCTATATAGTGCTCCACTCTGCATACCAAATAGCACCCTATTCCCTATATAGTGCATACCAAATAGCACCCTATTCCCTATATAGTGCATACCGAATAGCACCCTATTCCCTATATAGTGCATACCAAATAGCACCCTATTCCCTATATAGTGCATACCAAATAGCACCCTATTCCCTATATAGTGCATACCAAATAGCACCCTATTCCCTATATAGTGCATACCAAATAGCACCATATTCCCTATATAGTGCATACCAAATAGCACCCTATTCCCTATATAGTGCATACGAAATAGCACCCTATTCCCTATATAGTGCATACCAAATAGCACCCTATTCCCTATATAGTGCATACCAAATAGCACCCTATTCCCTATATGTGCTCCACTCTGCATACCAAATAGCACCCTATTCCCTATATACTGCATACCAAATAGCACCCTATTCCCTATATAGTGATCCACTCTGCATACCAAATAGCACTCTATTCCCTATATAGTGCTCCACTCTGCATACCAAATAGCACCCTATTCCCTATATTGTGCATACCAAATAGCACCCTATTCCCTATATCGTGCATACCAAATAGCACCCTATTCCCTATATAGTGCATACCAAATAGCACCCTATTCCCTATATAGTGCATACCAAATAGCACCCTATTCCCTATATAGTGCATACCAAATAGCACTCTATTCCCTATATAGTGCATACCAAATAGCACTCTATTCCCTATATAGTGCATACGAAATAGCACCCTATTCCCTATATAGTGCATACCAAATAGCACCCTATTCCCTATATAGTGCATACGAAATAGCACCCTATTCCCTATATAGTGCATACCAAATAGCACCCTATTCCCTATATAGTGCATACCAAATAGCACCATATTCCCTATATAGTGCATACCAAATAGCACCCTATTCCCTATATAGTGCATACGAAATAGCACCCTATTCCCTATATAGTGCATACCAAATAGCACCCTATTCCCTATATAGTGCATACCAAATAGCACCCTATTCCCTATATGTGCTCCACTCTGCATACCAAATAGCACCCTATTCCCTATATACTGCATACCAAATAGCACCCTATTCCCTATATAGTGATCCACTCTGCATACCAAATAGCACTCTATTCCCTATATAGTGCTCCACTCTGCATACCAAATAGCACCCTATTCCCTATATAGTGCATACCAAATAGCACCCTATTCCCTATATCGTGCATACCAAATAGCACCCTATTCCCTATATAGTGCATACCAAATAGCACCCTATTCCCTATATAGTGCATACCAAATAGCACCCTATTCCCTATATAGTGCATACCAAATAGCACTCTATTCCCTATATAGTGCATACCAAATAGCACTCTATTCCCTATATAGTGCATACGAAATAGCACCCTATTCCCTATATAGTGCATACCAAATAGCACCCTATTCCCTATATAGTGCATACGAAATAGCACCCTATTCCCTATATAGTGCATACCAAATAGCACCCTATTCCCTATATAGTGCATACCAAATAGCACCCTATTCCCTATTTATTGCATACCAAATAGCACCCTATTCCCTATATAGTGCATACCAAATATCACTCTATTCCCTATATAGTGCATACCAAATTGCACCCTATTCCCTATATAGTGCATACCAAATAGCACTCTATTCCCTATATACTGCATACCAAATAGGACTCTATTCCCTATATAATGCATACCAAATAGCACCCTATTCCCTATATAGTGCATACCAAATAGCACTCTATTCCCTATATAGTGCATACCAAATAGCACTCTATTCCCTATATAGTGCATACGAAATAGCACCCTATTCCCTATATAGTGCATACCAAATAGCACCCTATTCCCTATATAGTGCATACGAAATAGCACCCTATTCCCTATATAGTGCATACCAAATAGCACCCTATTCCCTATATAGTGCATACCAAATAGCACCCTATTCCCTATTTATTGCATACCAAATAGCACCCTATTCCCTATATAGTGCATACCAAATATCACTCTATTCCCTATATAGTGCATACCAAATAGCACCCTATTCCCTATATAGTGCATACCAAATAGCACTCTATTCCCTATATACTGCATACCAAATAGCACTCTATTCCCTATATAGTGCATACCAAATAGCACCCTATTCCCTATTAATGTGCATACGAAATAGCACCCTATTCCCTATATAGTGCATACCAAATAGCACCCTATTCCCTATATACTGATCCACTCTGCATACCAAATAGCACCCTATTCCCTATATAGTGCATACCAAATAGCACCCTATTCCCTATATACTGATCCACTCTGCATACCAAATAGCACCCTATTCCCTATATACTGATCCTCTCTGCATACCACATAGCACCCTATTCCCTATGTAGTGCTCCACTCTGCATACCGAATAGCACCCTATTCCCTATATGTGCTCCACTCTGCATACCAAATAGCAGCCTATTCCCTATATAGTGCATACCAAATAGCACCCTATTCCCTATATAGTGCATACCAAATAGCACCCTATTCCCTATATAGTGCTCCACTCTGCATACCAAATAGCACCCTATTCCCTATATAGTGCATACCAAATAGCACCCTATTCCCTATATAGTGCATACCAAATAGCACCCTATTCCCTATATAGTGCATACCAAATAGCACCCTATTCCCTTTATAGTGCATACCAAATAGCACTCTATTCCCTATATAGTGCTCCACTCTGCATACCAAATAGCACCCTATTCCCTATATAGTGCATACCAAATAGCACCCTATTCCCTATATAGTGCATACCGAATAGCACCCTATTCCCTATATTGTGCATACCAAATAGCACCCTACTCCCTATATAGTGCATACCAAATAGCACCCTATTCCCTATATAGTGCATACCAAATAGCACCCTATTCCCTATATAGTGCATACCAAATAGCACCCTATTCCCTATATAGTGCATACCAAATAGCACCCTATTCCCTATATAGTGCATACGAAATAGCACCCTATTCCCTATATAGTGCATACCAAATAGCACCCTATTCCCTATATAGTGCATACCAAATAGCACCCTATTCCCTATATAGTGCATACGAAATAGCACCCTATTCCCTATATAGTGCATACCAAATAGCACCCTATTCCCTATATAGTGCATACCAAATAGCACTCTATTCCCTATATAGTGCTCCACTCTGCATACCAAATAGCACCCTATTCCCTATATAGTGCATACCAAATAGCACCCTATTCCCTATATAGTGCATACCGAATAGCACCCTATTCCCTATATAGTGCATACCAAATAGCACCCTATTCCCTATTAATGTGCATACCAAATAGCACCATATTCCCTATATAGTGCATACCAAATAGCACCCTATTCCCTATATAGTGCATACCAAATAGCACCCTATTCCCTATATAGTGCATACCAAATAGCACCCTATTCCTTATATAGTGCATACGAAATAGCACCCTATTCCCTATATAGTGCATACCAAATAGCACCCTATTCCCTATATAGTGCATACCAAATAGCACCCTATTCCCTATTTATTGCATACCAAATAGCACCCTATTCCCTATATAGTGCATACCAAATATCACTCTATTCCCTATATAGTGCATACCAAATTGCACCCTATTCCCTATATAGTGCATACCAAATAGCACTCTATTCCCTATATAGTGCATACCAAATAGCACCCTATTCCCTATATTGTGCATACCAAATTGCACCCTATTCCCTATATAGTGCATACCAAATAGCACCCTATTCCCTATATAGTGCATACCAAATAGCACCCTATTCCCTATATAGTGCATACCAAATAGCACCCTATTCCCTATATAGTGCATACCAAATAGCACCCTATTCCCTATATACTGATCCACTCTGCATACCAAATAGCACCCTATTCCCTATGTAGTGCTCCACTCTGCATACCGAATAGCACCCTATTCCCTATATGTGCTCCACTCTGCATACCAAATAGCACCCTATTCCCTATATAGTGCATACCAAATAGCACCCTATTCCCTATATTGTGCATACCAAATAGCACCCTATTCCCTATATAGTGCATACCAAATAGCACCCTATTCCCTATATAGTGCATACCAAATAGCCCCCTATACCCTATATTGTGCATACCAAATAGCACCCTATTCCCTATGTAGTGCTCCACTCTGCATACCAAATAGCACCCTATTCCCTATGTAGTGCTCCACTCTGCATACCAAATAGCACCCTATTCCCTATATAGTGCATACCAAATAGCACCCTATTCCCTATATAGTGCATACCAAATAGCACCCTATTCCCTATATAGTGCATACCAAATAGCACCCTATTCCCTATATAGTGCATACCAAATAGCACCCTATTCCCTATATAGTGCATACCAAATAGCACCCTATTCCCTATATAGTGCATACCAAATAGCACCCTATACCCTATATAGTGCATACCAAATAGCACCCTATTCCCTATATAGTGCATACCAAATAGCACCCTATTCCCTATATAGTGCATACCAATTAGCACCCTATTCCCTATATAGTGCATACCAAATAGCACCCTATTCCCTATATTGTGCATACCAAATAGCACCCTATTCCCTATATAGTGCATACCAAATAGCACCCTATTCCCTATATAGTGCATACGAAATAGCACCCTATTCCCTATATAGTGCATACCAAATAGCACCCTATTCCCTATATAGTGCATACCAAATAGCACCCTATTCCCTATATAGTGCATACCAAATAGCACCCTATTCCCTATATAGTGCATACCAAATAGCACCCTATTCCCTATTAATGTGCATACCAAATAGCACTCTATTCCCTATATAGTGCTCCACTCTGCATACCAAATAGCACCCTATTCCCTATATAGTGCATACCAAATAGCACCCTATTCCCTATATAGTGCATACCGAATAGCACCCTATTCCCTATATAGTGCATACCAAATAGCACCCTATTCCCTATATAGTGCATACCAAATAGCACCCTATTCCCTATATAGTGCATACCAAATATCACCCTATTCCCTATATAGTGCATAACAAATATCACTCTATTCCCTATATTGTGCATACCAAATTGCACCCTATTCCCTATATAGTGCATACCAAATAGCACTCTATTCCCTATATAGTGCATACGAAATAGCACCCTATTCCCTATATTGTGCATACCAAATAGCACCCTATTCCCTATATAGTGCATACGAAATAGCACCCTATTCCCTATATAGTGCATACCAAATAGCACCCTATTCCCTATATAGTGCATACCAAATAGCACCCTATTCCCTATTTATTGCATACCAAATAGCACCCTATTCCCTATATAGTGCATACCAAATATCACTCTATTCCCTATATAGTGCATACCAAATTGCACCCTATTCCCTATATAGTGCATACCAAATAGCACTCTATTCCCTATATAGTGCATACCAAATAGCACCCTATTCCCTATATAGTGCATACCAAATTGCACCCTATTCCCTATATAGTGCATACCAAATAGCACCCTATTCCCTATATAGTGCATACCAAATAGCACCCTATTCCCTATATTGTGCATACCAAATAGCACCCTATTCCCTATATAGTGCATACCAAATAGCACCCTATTCCCTATATACTGATCCACTCTGCATACCAAATAGCACCCTATTCCCTATGTAGTGCTCCACTCTGCATACCGAATAGCAGCTTATTCCCTATATGTGCTCCACTCTGCATACCAAATAGCACCCTATTCCCTATATAGTGCATACCAAATAGCACTCTATTCCCTATATAGTGCATACCAAATAGCACTCTATTCCCTATATAGTGCATACCAAATAGCACCCTATTCCCTATTAATGTGCATACCAAATAGCACCATATTCCCTATATAGTGCATACCAAATAGCACCCTATTCCCTATATAGTGCATACCAAATAGCACCCTATTCCCTATATAGTGCATACCAAATAGCACCTTATTCCCTATATAGTGCATACGAAATAGCACCCTATTCCCTATATAGTGCATACCAAATAGCACCCTATTCCCTATATCGTGCATACCAAATAGCACCTTATTCCCTATATTGTGCATACCAAATATCACCCTATTCCCTATATAGTGCATAACAAATATCACTCTATTCCCTATATAGTGCATACCAAATTGCACCCTATTCCCTATATAGTGCATACCAAATAGCACTCTATTCCCTATATAGTGCATACCAAATAGCACTCTATTCCCTATATAGTGCATACGAAATAGCACCCTATTCCCTATATTGTGCATACCAAATAGCACCCTATTCCCTATATAGTGAATACGAAATAGCACCCTATTCCCTATATAGTGCATACCAAATAGCACCCTATTCCCTATATAGTGCATACCAAATAGCACCCTATTCCCTATTTATTGCATACCAAATAGCACCCTATTCCCTATATAGTGCATACCAAATATCACTCTATTCCCTATATAGTGAATACGAAATAGCACCCTATTCCCTATATAGTGCATACCAAATAGCACCCTATACCCTATATAGTGCATACCAAATAGCACCCTATTCCCTATATAGTGCATACCAAATAGCACCCTATTCCCTATATAGTGCATACCAAATATCACTCTATTCCCTATATATTGCATACCAAATAGCACCCTATTGCCTATATAGTGCATACCAAATAGCACCCTATTCCCTATATTGTGCATACCAAATAGCACCCTATTCCCTATATAGTGCATACCAAATAGCACCCTATTCCCTATATAGTGCATACCAAATAGCACCCTATACCCTATATAGTGCATACCAAATAGCACCCTATTCCCTATATTGTGCATACCAAATAGCACCCTATTCCCTATATAGTGCATACCAAATAGCACCCTATTCCCTATATAGTGATCCACTCTGCATACCAAATAGCACTCTATTCCCTATATAGTGCTCCACTCTGCATACCAAATAGCACCCTATTCCCTATATTGTGCATACCAAATAGCACCCTATTCCCTATATCGTGCATACCAAATAGCACCCTATTCCCTATATAGTGCATACCAAATAGCACCCTATTCCCTATATAGTGCATACCAAATAGCACCCTATTCCCTATATAGTGCATACCAAATAGCACTCTATTCCCTATATAGTGCATACCAAATAGCACTCTATTCCCTATATAGTGCATACGAAATAGCACCCTATTCCCTATATAGTGCATACCAAATAGCACCCTATTCCCTATATAGTGCATACGAAATAGCACCCTATTCCCTATATAGTGCATACCAAATAGCACCCTATTCCCTATATAGTGCATACCAAATAGCACCCTATTCCCTATTTATTGCATACCAAATAGCACCCTATTCCCTATATAGTGCATACCAAATATCACTCTATTCCCTATATAGTGCATACCAAATTGCACCCTATTCCCTATATAGTGCATACCAAATAGCACTCTATTCCCTATATACTGCATACCAAATAGGACTCTATTCCCTATATAATGCATACCAAATAGCACCCTATTCCCTATATAGTGCATACCAAATAGCACTCTATTCCCTATATAGTGCATACCAAATAGCACTCTATTCCCTATATAGTGCATACGAAATAGCACCCTATTCCCTATATAGTGCATACCAAATAGCACCCTATTCCCTATATAGTGCATACGAAATAGCACCCTATTCCCTATATAGTGCATACCAAATAGCACCCTATTCCCTATATAGTGCATACCAAATAGCACCCTATTCCCTATTTATTGCATACCAAATAGCACCCTATTCCCTATATAGTGCATACCAAATATCACTCTATTCCCTATATAGTGCATACCAAATTGCACCCTATTCCCTATATAGTGCATACCAAATAGCACTCTATTCCCTATATACTGCATACCAAATAGCACTCTATTCCCTATATAGTGCATACCAAATAGCACCCTATTCCCTATTAATGTGCATACGAAATAGCACCCTATTCCCTATATAGTGCATACCAAATAGCACCCTATTCCCTATATACTGATCCACTCTGCATACCAAATAGCACCCTATTCCCTATATTGTGCATACCAAATAGCACCCTATTCCCTATATACTGATCCACTCTGCATACCAAATAGCACCCTATTCCCTATATACTGATCCTCTCTGCATACCACATAGCACCCTATTCCCTATGTAGTGCTCCACTCTGCATACCGAATAGCACCCTATTCCCTATATGTGCTCCACTCTGCATACCAAATAGCACCCTATTCCCTATATAGTGCATACCAAATAGCACCCTATTCCCTATATAGTGCATACCAAATAGCACCCTATTCCCTATATAGTGCTCCACTCTGCATACCAAATAGCACCCTATTCCCTATATAGTGCATACCAAATAGCACCCTATTCCCTATATAGTGCATACCAAATAGCACCCTATTCCCTATATAGTGCATACCAAATAGCACCCTATTCCCTTTATAGTGCATACCAAATAGCACTCTATTCCCTATATAGTGCTCCACTCTGCATACCAAATAGCACCCTATTCCCTATATAGTGCATACCAAATAGCACCCTATTCCCTATATAGTGCATACCGAATAGCACCCTATTCCCTATATTGTGCATACCAAATAGCACCCTACTCCCTATATAGTGCATACCAAATAGCACCCTATTCCCTATATAGTGCATACCAAATAGCACCCTATTCCCTATATAGTGCATACCAAATAGCACCCTATTCCCTATATAGTGCATACCAAATAGCACCCTATTCCCTATATAGTGCATACGAAATAGCACCCTATTCCCTATATAGTGCATACCAAATAGCACCCTATTCCCTA
Source organism: Oncorhynchus mykiss (assembly GCF_013265735.2). Taxonomy (NCBI): domain Eukaryota; kingdom Metazoa; phylum Chordata; class Actinopteri; order Salmoniformes; family Salmonidae; genus Oncorhynchus; species Oncorhynchus mykiss. The sequence continues at coordinate 415,169 of NW_023493671.1, read as the reverse complement.
TATAGTGCATACCAAATAGCACCCTATTCCCTATATAGTGCATACGAAATAGCACCCTATTCCCTATATAGTGCATACCAAATAGCACCCTATTCCCTATATAGTGCATACCAAATAGCACTCTATTCCCTATATAGTGCTCCACTCTGCATACCAAATAGCACCCTATTCCCTATATAGTGCATACCAAATAGCACCCTATTCCCTATATAGTGCATACCGAATAGCACCCTATTCCCTATATAGTGCATACCAAATAGCACCCTATTCCCTATTAATGTGCATACCAAATAGCACCATATTCCCTATATAGTGCATACCAAATAGCACCCTATTCCCTATATAGTGCATACCAAATAGCACCCTATTCCCTATATAGTGCATACCAAATAGCACCCTATTCCTTATATAGTGCATACGAAATAGCACCCTATTCCCTATATAGTGCATACCAAATAGCACCCTATTCCCTATATAGTGCATACCAAATAGCACCCTATTCCCTATTTATTGCATACCAAATAGCACCCTATTCCCTATATAGTGCATACCAAATATCACTCTATTCCCTATATAGTGCATACCAAATTGCACCCTATTCCCTATATAGTGCATACCAAATAGCACTCTATTCCCTATATAGTGCATACCAAATAGCACCCTATTCCCTATATTGTGCATACCAAATTGCACCCTATCCCCTATATAGTGCATACCAAATAGCACCCTATTCCCTATATAGTGCATACCAAATAGCACCCTATTCCCTATATAGTGCATACGAAATAGCACCCTATTCCCTATATAGTGCATACCAAATAGCACCCTATTCCCTATATACTGATCCACTCTGCATACCAAATAGCACCCTATTCCCTATGTAGTGCTCCACTCTGCATACCGAATAGCACCCTATTCCCTATATGTGCTCCACTCTGCATACCAAATAGCACCCTATTCCCTATATAGTGCATACCAAATAGCACCCTATTCCCTATATAGTGCATACCAAATAGCACCCTATTCCCTATATAGTGCATACCAAATAGCACCCTATTCCCTATATAGTGCATACCAAATAGCACCCTATACCCTATATTGTGCATACCAAATAGCACCCTATTCCCTATGTAGTGCTCCACTCTGCATACCAAATAGCACCCTATTCCCTATGTAGTGCTCCACTCTGCATACCAAATAGCACCCTATTCCCTATATAGTGCATACCAAATAGCACCCTATTCCCTATATAGTGCATACCAAATAGCACCCTATTCCCTATATAGTGCATACCAAATAGCACCCTATTCCCTATATAGTGCATACCAAATAGCACCCTATTCCCTATATAGTGCATACCAAATAGCACCCTATTCCCTATATAGTGCATACCAAATAGCACCCTATACCCTATATAGTGCATACCAAATAGCACCCTATTCCCTATATTGTGCATACCAAATAGCACCCTATTCCCTATTAATGTGCATACCAAATAGCACCCTATTCCCTATATAGTGCATACCAAATAGCACCCTATTCCCTATATTGTGCATACCAAATAGCACCCTATTCCCTATATAGTGCATACCAAATAGCACCCTATTCCCTATATAGTGCATACGAAATAGCACCCTATTCCCTATATAGTGCATACCAAATAGCACCCTATTCCCTATATAGTGCATACCAAATAGCACCCTATTCCCTATATAGTGCATACCAAATAGCACCCTATTCCCTATATAGTGCATACCAAATAGTACCCTATTCCCTATTAATGTGCATACCAAATAGCACTCTATTCCCTATATAGTGCTCCACTCTGCATACCAAATAGCACCCTATTCCCTATATAGTGCATACCAAATAGCACCCTATTCCCTATATAGTGCATACCGAATAGCACCCTATTCCCTATATAGTGCATACCAAATAGCACCCTATTCCCTATATAGTGCATACCAAATTGCACCCTATTCCCTATATAGTGCATACCAAATATCACCCTATTCCCTATATAGTGCATAACAAATATCACTCTATTCCCTATATTGTGCATACCAAATTGCACCCTATTCCCTATATAGTGCATACCAAATAGCACTCTATTCCCTATATAGTGCATACCAAATAGCACTCTATTCCCTATATAGTGCATACGAAATAGCACCCTATTCCCTATATAGTGCATACCAAATAGCACCCTATTCCCTATATAGTGCATACGAAATAGCACCCTATTCCCTATATAGTGCATACCAAATAGCACCCTATTCCCTATATAGTGCATACCAAATAGCACCCTATTCCCTATTTATTGCATACCAAATAGCACCCTATTCCCTATATAGTGCATACCAAATATCACTCTATTCCCTATATAGTGCATACCAAATTGCACCCTATTCCCTATATAGTGCATACCAAATAGCACTCTATTCCCTATATAGTGCATACCAAATAGCACCCTATTCCCTATATAGTGCATACCAAATTGCACCCTATTCCCTATATAGTGCATACCAAATAGCACCCTATTCCCTATATAGTGCATACCAAATAGCACCCTATTCCCTATATAGTGCATACCAAATAGCACCCTATTCCCTATATAGTGCATACCAAATAGCACCCTATTCCCTATATACTGATCCACTCTGCATACCAAATAGCACCCTATTCCCTATGTAGTGCTCCACTCTGCATACCGAATAGCAGCCTATTCCCTATATGTGCTCCACTCTGCATACCAAATAGCACCCTATTCCCTATATAGTGCATACCAAATAGCACTCTATTCCCTATATAGTGCATACCAAATAGCACTCTATTCCCTATATAGTGCATACCAAATAGCACCCTATTCCCTATTAGTGTGCATACCAAATAGCACCATATTCCCTATATAGTGCATACCAAATAGCACCCTATTCCCTATATAGTGCATACCAAATAGCACCCTATTCCCTATATAGTGCATACCAAATAGCACCCTATTCCCTATATAGTGCATACGAAATAGCACCCTATTCCCTATATAGTGCATACCAAATAGCACCCTATTCCCTATATCGTGCATACCAAATAGCACCCTATTCCCTATATTGTGCATACCAAATATCACCCTATTCCCTATATAGTGCATAACAAATATCACTCTATTCCCTATATAGTGCATACCAAATAGCACCCTATTCCCTATATAGTGCATACCAAATAGCACTCTATTCCCTATATAGTGCATACCAAATAGCACTCTATTCCCTATATAGTGCATACGAAATAGCACCCTATTCCCTATATAGTGCATACCAAATAGCACCCTATTCCCTATATAGTGAATACGAAATAGCACCCTATTCCCTATATAGTGCATACCAAATAGCACCCTATTCCCTATATAGTGCATACCAAATAGCACCCTATTCCCTATATAGTGCATACCAAATAGCACCCTATTCCCTATATAGTGCATACCAAATATCACTCTATTCCCTATATAGTGAATACGAAATAGCACCCTATTCCCTATATAGTGCATACCAAATAGCACCCTATACCCTATATTGTGCATACCAAATAGCACCCTATTCCCTATATAGTGCATACCAAATAGCACCCTATTCCCTATATAGTGCATACCAAATATCACTCTATTCCCTATATATTGCATACCAAATAGCACCCTATTGCCTATATAGTGCATACCAAATAGCACCCTATTCCCTATATAGTGCATACCAAATAGCACCCTATTCCCTATATAGTGCATACCAAATAGCACCCTATTCCCTATATAGTGCATACCAAATAGCACCCTATTCCCTATTTATTGCATACCAAATAGCACCCTATTCCCTATATAGTGCATACCAAATAGCACCCTATTCCCTATATAGTGCATACCAAATAGCACCCTATTCCCTATATAGTGCATACCAAATAGCACCCTATTCCCTATATAGTGCATACCAAATAGCACCCTATTCCCTATATAGTGCATACCAAATAGCACCCTATACCCTATATAGTGCATACCAAATAGCACCCTATACCCTATATAGTGCTCCACTGCATAGCGAATAGCACCTTATTCCCTATATAGGTTTTTACTGTTGACCGGAGCCCTGAGGGCTCTTCTAGGATGCCCCCTAACCCCCTAGACATCATGGTTAACAGTACTTTTGACCCTTAGGGCTCTTTTAGGATGCCCCCTACCCCCTAGACATTATGGTTAACAGTACTGCTGACCGGACCCCTGAGGGCTCTTTCAGGATGCCCCCTACCCCCCTAGACATCATGGTTAACAGTACTGTTGATCCTGAGGGCTCTTTCAGGATGCCCCCTACCCCCCTAGAAATCATGGTTAACAATACTGCTGACCGGAGCCCTGAGGGCTCTTTCAGGATGCCCCCTAACCCCCTAGACATCATGGTTAACAGTACTGTTGACCCTGAGGGCTCATTTAGGATGCCCCCTATCCCCCTAGACATCATGGTTAACAATACTGCTGACCGGAGCCCTGAGGGCTCTTTCAGGATGCCCCCTACCCCCCTAGACATCATGGTTAACAGTACTGTTGACCCTGAGGGCTCATTTAGGATGCCCCCTACCCCCCTAGACATCATGGTTAACAATACTGCTGACCCTGAGGGCTCTTTCAGGATGCCCCCTACCCCCCAGAGATCATGGTTAACAGTACTGTTGACCCTGAGGGCTCTTTCAGGATGCCCCCTACCCCCTAGACATCATGGTTAACAGTACTGTTGACCCTGAGGGCTCTTTCAGGATGCCCCCTACCCCCTAGACATCATGGTTAACAGTACTGCTGACCCTGAGGGTCTTTCAGGATGCCCCCTACCCCCTAGACATCATGGTTAACAGTACTGTTGACCGGAGCCCTGAGGGCTCTTTCAGGATGCCCCCTACCCCCCTAGACATCATGGTTAACAATACTGTTGTGTTCCTCCTCCTCATATTCAGATATTATAAAGCAAGAGGAGATTTACATCTGATTTAAATTGTGTGCATTTAGGCAAACAGCAACAATGTCTATTTTAATGGCCTGTAATTGGCTGGGCGAATATGGGAAGTAGCTTGGTAAAATACATGATTAAAACACAACAAGTCACAATAGCTGTCTACTTTAAGACCATAGTTTAACGTATTTATACCCCTTTTCAAACATGAAACATGTCTTTCATTGTGCAGTCAATCAATATGGGCTCCAATATATACTTATGGCTCTTTTGACAAATTCACAGACCATCTTTTAAAACCACAGGAAGGCTTTGGAAAGATGGGATAAGTACATGCTGTCATTTTCCACTTGAGATTCTGAACCATTATTCCTAACAAGCAGCAGTAGCTTTCTTCAACAGACAGGTCTGGCTAGAATCTCCTCTCTCTCTCTGTCTCTTCAACAGACAGGTCTGGCCAGATTCTCCCCTCTCCCTCGGTCTCTTAAACAGACAGGTCTGGCCAGATTCTCCCCTCTCTCTCTGTCTCTTCAACAGACAGGTCTGGCCAGATTCTCCCCTCTCCCTCGGTCTCTTAAACAGACAGTTCTGGCCAGATTCTCCCCTCTCTCTCTGTCTCTTCAACAGACAGGTCTGGCCAGATTCTCCCCTCTCTCTCTGTCTCTTCAACAGACAGGTCTGGCCAGATTCTCCCACTCTCTCTCTGTCTCTTCAACAGAGAGTTCTGGCCAGATTCTCCCCTCTCTCTCTGTCTCTTCAACAGACAGGTCTGGCCAGATTCTCCTCTCTCTCTCTGTCTCTTCAACAGACAGGTCTGGCCAGATTCTCCCCTCTCTCTCTGTCTCTTCAACAGACAGTTCTGGCGAGATTCTCCTCTCTCTCTGTCTCTTCAACAGACAGGTCTGGCCAGATTCTCCCCCTCTCTCTCTGTCTCTTCAACAGAGAGTTCTGGCCAGATTCTCCTCTCTCTCTGTCTCTTCAACAGACAGGTCTGGCCAGATTCTCCTCTCTCTCTCTGTCTCTTCAACAGACAGGTCTGGCCAGATTCTCCTCTCTCTCTCGGTCTCTTAAACAGACAGGTCTGGCCAGATTCTCCCCTCTCCCTCGGTCTCTTAAACAGACAGGTCTGGCCAGATTCTCCCCTCTCTCTCTGTCTCTTCAACAGACAGGTCTGGCCAGATTCTCCCCTCTCCCTCGGTCTCTTAAACAGACAGTTCTGGCCAGATTCTCCCCTCTCTCTCTGTCTCTTCAACAGACAGGTCTGGCCAGATTCTCCCCTCTCTCTCTGTCTCTTCAACAGACAGGTCTGGCCAGATTCTCCCACTCTCTCTCTGTCTCTTCAACAGAGAGTTCTGGCCAGATTCTCCCCTCTCTCTCTGTCTCTTCAACAGACAGGTCTGGCCAGATTCTCCTCTCTCTCTCTGTCTCTTCAACAGACAGGTCTGGCCAGATTCTCCCCTCTCTCTCTGTCTCTTCAACAGACAGTTCTGGCGAGATTCTCCTCTCTCTCTGTCTCTTCAACAGACAGGTCTGGCCAGATTCTCCCCCTCTCTCTCTGTCTCTTCAACAGAGAGTTCTGGCCAGATTCTCCTCTCTCTCTGTCTCTTCAACAGACAGGTCTGGCCAGATTCTCCTCTCTCTCTCTGTCTCTTCAACAGACAGGTCTGGCCAGATTCTCCTCTCTCTCTCGGTCTCTTAAACAGACAGTTCTTGCCAGATTCTCCTCTCTCTCTCGGTCTCTTAAACAGACAGGTCTGGCCAGATTCTCCCCTCTCCCTCGGTCTCTTAAACAGAGAGTTCTGGCCAGATTCTCCCCTCTCTCTCTGTCTCTTCAACAGAGAGTTCTGGCCAGATTCTCCCCTCTCTCTCTGTCTCTTCAACAGAGAGTTCTGGCCAGATTCTCCCCTCTCCCTCTGTCTCTTCAACAGACAGTTCTGGCCAGAATCTCCTCTCCCTCGGTCTCTTCAACAGACAGTTCTGGCCAGATTCTCCCCTCTCTCTCTGTCTCTTCAACAGAGAGTTCTGGCCAGAATCTCCTCTCCCTCGGTCTCTTCAACAGACAGGTCTGGCCAGATTCTCCCCTCTCTCTCTGTCTCTTCAACAGACAGTTCTGGCCAGATTCTCCCCTCTCTCTCTGTCTCTTCAACAGACAGTTCTGGCCAGAATCTCCTCCCCCTCGCTCTCTTGAACAGACAGTTCTGGCCAGAATCTCCTCTCCCTCGGTCTCTTCAACAGACAGTTCTGGCCAGAATCTCCTCTCCCTCGGTCTCTTCAACAGACAGTTCTGGCCAGAATCTCCGCTCCCTCGGTCTCTTCAACAGACAGTTCTGGCCAGAATCTCCTCTCCCTCGGTCTCTTCAACAGACAGTTCTGGCCAGAATCTCCTCTCCCTCGGTCTCTTCAACAGACAGTTCTGGCCAGAATCTCCTCTCCCTCGGTCTCTTCAACAGACAGTTCTGGCCAGAATCTCCTCTCCCTCGCTCTTAAACAGACAGTTCTGGCCAGAATCTCCTCTCCCTCGTCTCTTAAACAGACAGTTCTGACCAGATTCTTCTCTCCCTCGGTCTCTTCAACAGAGAGTTCTGGCCAGATTCTCCTCTCCCTCGATCTCTTCAACATTGACAGTTCTAGACAGAATCTCCTCTCCCTCGGTCTCTTAAACAGACAGTTCTGGTCAGATTCTCCTCCCCCTCGGTCTCTTCAACAGACAGTTCTGGCCAGATTCTCCTCTCCCTCGATCTCTTCAACATTGACAGTTCTAGACAGAATCTCCTCTCCCTCGGTCTCTTAAACAGACAGTTCTGGTCAGATTCTCCTCCCCCTCGGTCTCTTCAACAGACAGTTCTGGCCAGATTCTCCTCTCCCTCGGTCTCTTCAACAGACAGTTCTGGCCAGAATCTCCTCCCCCTCAGTCTCTTCAACAGACAGTTCTGGCCAGAATCTCCTCTCCCTCGGTCTCTTAAACAGACTGTTCTGGCCAGAATCTCCTCTCCCTCGGTCTCTTAAACAGACAGTTCTTGCCAGATTCTCCTCCCCCTCGGTCTCTTAAACAGACAGTTCTGGCCATAATCTCCTCTCTCTCGGTCTCTTCAACAGACAGTTCTGGCCAGAATCTCCTCTCCCTCAGTCTCTTAAACAGACAGTTCTGGCCAGATTCTCCTCCCCCTCGGTCTCTTAAACAGACAGTTCTGGCCATAATCTCCTCTCTCTCGGTCTCTTCAACAGACAGTTCTGGCCAGAATCTCCTCTCCCTCAGTCTCTTAAACAGACTGTTCTGGCCAGAATCTGGTATGGAGGATGGAACACTTTATAAGGGAATAGGGTGCTATTTGGTATGGAGGATGGAACACTTTATAGGGAATAGGGTGCTCTTTGGTATGGAGGATGGAACACTTTATAGGGAATAGGGTGCTATTTGGTATGGAGGATGGAACACTTTATAGGGAATAGGGTGCTCTTTGGTATGGAGGATGGAACACTTTATAGGGAATAGGGTGCTATTTGGTATGGAGGATGGAACACTTTATAGGGAATAGGGTGCTCTAGTCCTCTGTTCCACTGTAATCCTAGTCCTCTGTTCCGCTGTAGTTCTCTGTTCCACTGTAGTCCTCTGTTCCACTGTAGTTCTCTGTTCCACTGTAGTCCTCTGTTCCACTGTAATCCTAGTCCTCTGTTCCGCTGTAGTTCTCTGTTCCACTGTAGTCCTCTGTTCCACTGTAGTTCTCTGTTCCACTGTAGTCCTCTGTTCCACTGTAGTCCTCTGTTCCACTGTAGTCCTCTGTTCCACTGTAGTTCTCTGTTCCACTGTAGTCCTCTGTTCCGCTGTAGTTCTCTGTTCCACTGTAGTCCTCTGTTCCACTGTAGTTCTCTGTTCCACTGTAGTCCTCTGTTCCACTGTAGTCCTCTGTTCCACTGTAGTCCTCTGTTCCACTGTAGTTCTCTGTTCCACTGTAGTCCTCTGTTCCACTGTAGTTCTCTGTTCCACTGTAGTCCTCTGTTCCGCTGTAGTTCTCTGTTCCACTGTAGTCCTCTGTTCCACTGTAGTCCTCTGTTCCACTGTAGTCCTCTGTTCCACTGTAGTCCTCTGTTCCACTGTAGTCCTCTGTTCCACTGTAGTTCTCTGTTCCACTGTAGTCCTCTGTTCCACTGTAGTCCTCTGTTCCACTGTAGTTCTCTGTTCCACTGTAGTCCTCTGTTCCACTGTAGTTCTCTGTTCCACTGTAGTTCTCTGTTCCACTGTAGTCCTCTGTTCCACTGTAGTTCTCTGTTCCACTGTAGTTCTCTGTTCCACTGTAGTTCTCTCTGAATGGCAGTGGGCCAAGACAGTCCATCTTGCTGGACATATTTGATGGTCAGGTCGATAACCACAGCCGTTTATGACCCAGTCAGCAGACCCGTCCTTCAGCAACCACATCTAGGTGGTCAGGCAGCCTCAGACAGCATCACTGAGCATCACCTATTGGCTTCCATTTCTGACTGTCTGAAGCAGGATTTCAACAGAGAAGACCTTTCTGGAAACATTACAACGAGGACAGAGACAGGGGAGGGTTGGAGGAGGCAGAAGGATGTTGGTCAGGAGATGGATGATTCTGAGGTTTCTGCATGGTTGGATGAGTCATTATAAAGGGTTGGATGAGTCATTATAAGGGGTTGGATGAGTCATTATAAAGGGCTGGATGAGTCATTATAAAGGGCTGGATGAGTCATTATAAAGGGTTGGATGAGTCATTATAAAGTAATTATAAAGGGTTGGATGAGTCATTATAAAGGGTTGGATGAGTCATTATAAAGTAATTATAAAGTGTTGGATGAGTCATTATAAAGGGTTGGATGAGTCATTATAAAGGGTTGGATGAGTCATTATAAAGTAATTATAAAGTGTTGGATGAGTCATTATAAAGAATTGGATTAGTCATTATGAAGGGTTGGATGAGTCATTATAAAGTAATTATAAAGGGTTGGATGAGTCATTATAAAGGGTTGGATGAGTCATTATAAAGTAATTATAAAGTGTTGGATGAGTCATTATAAAGAATTGGATGAGTCATTATGAAGGGTTGGATGAGTCATTATAAAGTAATTATAAAGGGTTGGATGAGTCATTATAAAGGGTTGGATGAGTCATTATAAAGTAATTATAAAGGGTTGGATGAGTCATTATAAAGGGCTGGATGAGTCATTATAAAGGGCTAGATGAGTCATTATAAAGGGTTGGATGAGTCATTATAAAGTCATTATAAAGGGTTGGATGAGTCATTATAAAGGGTTGGATGAGTCATTATAAAGTAATTATAAAGTGTTGGATGAGTCATTATAAAGAATTGGATGAGTCATTATGAAGGGTTGGATGAGTCATTATAAAGGGCTGGATGAGTCATTATAAAGGGCTGGATGAGTCATTATAAAGGGTTGGATGAGTCATTATAAAGTCATTATAAAGGGTTGGATGAGTCATTATAAAGGGTTGGATGAGTCATTATAAAGGGCTGGATGAGTCATTATAAAGGGTTAGATAAGTCATTATAAAGGGTTGGATGAGTCATTATAAAGAATTGGATGAGTCAGTATAAAGGGTTGGATGAGTCATTATAAAGGGTTGGATGAGTCATTATAAAGGGTTGGATGAGTCATTATAAAGGGCTGGATGAGTCATTATAAAGTCATTATAAAGGGCTGGATGAGTCATTATAAAGGGTTGGATGAGTCAGTATAAAGTAATTATAAAGGGTTGGATGAGTCATTATAAAGGGTTGGATGAGTCATTATAAAGGGTTGGATGAGTCATTATAAAGGGCTGGATGAGTCATTATAAAGGGCTGGATGAGTCATTATAAAGGGCTGGATGAGTCAGTATAAAGTCATTATAAAGGGTTGGATGAGTCATTATAAAGTCATTATAAAGGGTTGGATGAGTCATTATAAAGGGTTGGATGAGTCATTATAAAGGGTTGGATGAGTCATTATAAAGGGTTGGATGAGTCATTATAAAGGGCTGGATGAGTCATTATAAAGGGCTGGATGAGTCATTATAAAGGGCTGGATGAGTCAGTATAAAGGGCTGGATGAGTCATTATAAAGTGTTGGATGAGTCATTATAAAGGGCTGGATGAGTCATTATAAAGGGTTGGATGAGTCATTATAAAGGGTTGGATGAGTCAGTATAAAGGGTTGGATGAGTCAGTATAAAGGGTTGGATGAGTCATTATAAAGTCATTATAAAGGGTTGGATGAGTCATTATAAAGGGTTGGATGAGTCATTATAAAGGGTTGGATGAGTCATTATAAAGGGCTGGATGAGTCATTATAAAGGGTTAGATGAGTCATTATAAAGGGCTGGATGAGTCATTATAAAGGGTTGGATGAGTCATGATAAAGGGCTGGATGAGTCATTATAAAGGGTTAGATGAGTCATTATAAAGGGCTGGATGAGTCATTATAAAGGGCTGGATGAGTCATTATAAAGGGTTGGATGAGTCAGTATAAAGGGCTGGATGAGTCATTATAAAGGGCTGGATGAGTCAGTATAAAGGGTTGGATGAGTCAGTATAAAGGGCTGGATGAGTCAGTATAAAGTAATTATAAAGGGCTGGATGAGTCATTATAAAGGGCTGGATGAGTCAGTATAAAGGGCTGGATGAGTCATTATAAAGGGCTGGATGAGTCAGTATAAAGGGCTGGATGAGTCATTATAAAGGGTTGGATGAGTCAGTATAAAGGGCTGGATGAGTCATTATAAAGGGCTGGATGAGTCATTATAAAGGGTTGGATGAGTCAGTATAAAGGGTTGGATGAGTCAGTATAAAGGGTTGGATGAGTCATTATAAAGTGCTGGATGAGTCATTATAAAGGGTTGGATGAGTCAGTATAAAGGGCTGGATGAGTCATTATAAAGGGCTGGATGAGTCATTATAAAGGGTTGGATGAGTCAGTATAAAGGGTTGGATGAGTCAGTATAAAGGGCTGGATGAGTCATTATAAAGGGTTGGATGAGTCAGTATAAAGGGCTGGATGAGTCATTATAAAGGGTTGGATGAGTCAGTATAAAGGGCTGGATGAGTCAGTATAAAGGGCTGGATGAGTCATATATATATTATTGTCTGAAATGATTATTCTTGAACTTGATTCTTCCTGTGTGTTTTAATTTATGGGAAGTCGAAGCCTTTGACGAGTTCATCTGTTCAATGTGAAATCAGGACATCTGCAAAACGCTGTTGCTAGGTAGATTCTGAGGTTTCTGATTGGATGAATCATTAGTAAAGCTTATCTTCATGAGGAAACTCTTCCTGTTTCTCTTCCTGTGGTTTCAATTGATAGACGTGTCCACGATGGGTTCATGACTTCCTGTTTCTCTTCCTGTGGTTTCAATTGATAGACGTGTCCACGATGGGTTCATGACTTCCTGTTTCTCTTCCTGTGGTTTTAATTGATAGATGTGTCCACGATGGGTTCATGACTTCCTGTTTCTCTTCCTGTGGTTTCAATTGATAGATGTGTCCACGATGGGTTCATGACTTCCTGTTTCTCTTCCTGTGGTTTCAATTGATAGATGTGTCCACGATGGGTTCATGACTTCCTGTTTCTCTTCCTGTGGTTTCAATTGATAGACGTGTCCACGATGGGTTCATGACTTCCTGTTTCTCTTCCTGTGGTTTTAATTGATAGACGTGTCCACGATGGGTTCATGTCTTCCTGTTTCTCTTCCTGTGGTTTTAATAATTGATAGACGTGTCCACGATGGGTTCATGACTTCCTGTTTCTCTTCCTGTGGTTTTAATTGATAGACGTGTCCACGATGGGTTCATGACTTCCTGTTTCTCTTCCTGTGGTTTCAATTGATAGACGTGTCCACGATGGGTTCATGACTTCCTGTTTCTCTTCCTGTGGTTTTAATTGATAGACGTGTCCACGATGGGTTCATGTCTTCCTGTTTCTCTTCCTGTGGTTTTAATAATTGATAGACGTGTCCACGATGGGTTCATGACTTCCTGTTTCTCTTCCTGTGGTTTTAATTGATAGACGTGTCCACGATGGGTTCATGACTTCAATGTAGACTAAGTAGAAGGACACACTGAAACTTGACCATCTTTGTATATAAGCAATTCCATACCTGATAGAGTTATTGTGAAAGCTAAATACTTACCTCCCTTATCTTACCTCATTTGCATTCACTGTATATAAACTTTTTGTTTTCTTTTTTTCTACTGTATTATTGACTATGTTTTGTTTATTCCATGTGTTGTTATTGACTGTATGTTTTTTTATTCCATGTGTAACTCTGTGTTGTTGTATGTGTCGTACTGCTTTGCTTTATCTTGGTCAGGGTCACAGTTGTAAATGAGAACTTGTTCTCAACTAGCCTACCTGTCACGTTCGTTAGAATAACTGGACCAAAGCGCAGCGTGATCTGGGTTCCACATCTTTTTATTTCTAGGTGAAACTCACAGCAAAACAAAAACAATAAATCTCAAACGAAACGTGAAGCTAAACAATAAGTCCTAACAGGCAACTATACAAGATCCCACAAAGCATAACGGGGAAATGGCTGCCTAAATATGATCCCCAATCAGAGACAACGACAAACAGCTGCCTCTGATTGGGAACCGTACCTGGCCAACATAGAACCATAATCACCTAGATGACCCACACTAGTGACACCCCGACCTAACCAACACAGAACCATAATCACCTAGATGACCCACACTAGTGACACCCCGACCTAACCAACATAGAACCATAATCACCTAGATGACCCACACTAGTGACACCCCGACCTAACCAACACAGAACCATAATCACCTAGATGACCCACACTAGTGACATCCCCGACCTAACCAACACAGAACCATAATCACCTAGATGACCCACACTAGTGACACCCCGACCTAACCAACACAGAACCATAATCACCTAGATGACCCACACTAGTGACACCCCGACCTAACCAACATAGAACCATAATCACCTAGATGACCCACACTAGTGACACCCCGACCTAACCAACACAGAACCATAATCACCTAGATGACCCACACTAGTGACACCCCGACCTAACCAACACAGAACCATAATCACCTAGATGACCCACACTAGTGACACCCCGACCTAACCAACACAGAACCATAATCACCTAGATGACCCACACTAGTGACACCCCGACCTAACCAACACAGAACCATAATCACCTAGATGACCCACACTAGTGACACCCCGACCTAACCAACATAGAACCATAATCACCTAGATGACGCACACTAGTGACACCCCGACCTAACCAACACAGAGAATAAAAAGCTCTCTATGGTCAGGGCGTGACACTACCTGGTTAAATAAAGGTGACATAAATAAATAAATAATAAATATAGTGTTACTATCTAGAGACAACATCCGTTACTTGAAGTTAGATGATGAATCTAAAGTGTGATGCCATAACTACAAAACCTGGTGCTAGCGTGGTTCTGCATATTAGCAGGCTGAATATGGTTCAGAGAGGAAGCTTTGCTGCCGCTGAGTAGATATGATTACATGTGACATGTAGGTAATGGCCTCTCAAATCATTTTCACCCAGCCAATTAGCCTCTTAGAGCTCAATTTATTATCACTCTGAGGATACTAACCCCTGCCTCTGTTATCACAGACACCCTGTTCCTCTGGGCTAGGATGATAACCCTGTTCCTCTGGGCTAGGATGCTAACTCCTGTGTCTGTTATCACAGACACCCTGTTCCTCTGGGCTAGGATGCTAACTCCTTTCTCTGTTATCACAGACACCCTGTTCCTCTGGGCTAGGATGCTAACCCTGTTCCACTGGGCTAGGAAGCTAACTCCTGTCTCTGTTATCACAATCAGACACCCTGTTCCACTGGGCTAGGATGCTAACTACTGTCTCTGTTATCGCAGACAGACACCCGTTCCTCTGGGCTAGGATGCTAACTACTGTCTCTGTTATCACAGACAGACACCCCGTTCCTCTGGGCTAGGATGCTAACTTCTTAACATGTGTATTAATAGTTGATTAGGATAATAACCTCGTTCCTCTGGGCTAGAGGAAGTTCTGGCTGTTTTAATGGGTTATGTGGCTGTATTAATAGTTGATGAGGATGCTAACCTCGTTCCTCTGGGCTAGAGGAAGTTATGGCTGTTTTAATGGGTTATGTGGCTGTATTAATAGTTGATGAGGATGCTAACCTC
>NW_023493671.1:257500-395000 GCF_013265735.2 Oncorhynchus mykiss | reverse complement strand
TGCCTGGTTCTTCTCTGTCAGAAGTAATGGAACCGTCTTCCTCTATAGATGCTGTGTCAGTTATTGCCTGGTTCTACTCTGTCAGAAGTAATGGAACCGTCTTCCTCTATAGATGCTGTGTCAGTTATTGGTTCTTCTCTGTCAGAAGTAATGGAACCGTCTTCCTCTATAGATGCCAGTCAGTTATTGGCTGGTTCTTCTCTGTCAGAAGTAATGGAACCGTCTTCCTCTATAGATGCTGTGTCAGTTATTGCCTGGTTCTTCTCTGTCAGAAGTAATGGAACCGTCTTCCTCTATAGATGCTGTGTCAGTTATTGCCTGGTTCTTCTCTATCAGAAGTAATGGAACCGTCTTCCTCTATAGATGCTGTGTCAGTTATTGGCTGGTTCTTCTCTGTCAGAAGTAATGGAACCGTCTTTCTCTATAGATGCTGTGTCAGTTATTGGTTCTTCTCTGTCAGAAGTAATGGAACCGTCTTCCTCTATAGATGCTGTGTCAGTTATTGGTTCTTCTCTGTCAGAAGTAATGGAACCGTCTTCCTCTATAGATGCTGTGTCAGTTATTGGCTGGTTCTTCTCTGTCAGAAGTAATAGAACCGTCTTCCTCTATAGATGCTGTGTCAGTTATTGGTTCTTCTCTGTCAGAAGTAATGGAACCGTCTTCCTCTATAGATGCTGTGTCAGTTATTGGCTGGTTCTTCTCTGTCAGAAGTAATGGAACCGTCTTCCTCTATAGATGCTGTGTCAGTTATTGCCTGGTTCTACTCTGTCAGAAGTAATGGAACCGTCTTCCTCTATAGATGCTGTGTCAGTTATTGCCTGGTTCTTCTCTGTCAGAAGTAATGGAACCGTCTTCCTCTATAGATGCTGTGTCAGTTATTGGTTCTTCTCTGTCAGAAGTAATGGAACCGTCTTCCTCTATAGATGCTGTGTCAGTTATTGCCTGGTTCTACTCTGTCAGAAGTAATGGAACCGTCTTCCTCTATAGATGCTGTGTCAGTTATTGGTTCTACTCTGTCAGAAGTAATGGAACCGTCTTCCTCTATAGATGCTGTGTCAGTTATTGCCTGGTTCTACTCTGTCAGAAGCAGATTATTAAAAACTGCCGTTAAGAGTCTAACAGAAACAGTTTGGAAATCGAACATGGAATTCCCTCTCTGTTTCTCTGGTGCTGTGTTGGTGTCTCAGTCTTATGTAGGAGACATGATTTATAACTAACTAATACATGTTGTAGGACTGTCTGTGGTCTGCAGATATTGGTGGTGCTGTGTTGGTGTCTCAGTCTTATGTAGGAGACATGATTTATAACTAACTAATACATGTTGTATAACTAATACATGTTGTAGGACTGTCTGTGGTCTGCAGATATTATCATCTATTATCATGACACAAGGCCAGACCCAGATGCAGATGGTTGGAGTCTTACAATGTTTATTCATCCAATAGGAGGAGGCAAGAGAACGGTCGTGGACAGGCTAAAAGATCAAAACCAGATCAGAGTCCAGGAGGTACAGAGTGGCAGACAGGCTCGTGGTCAAGGCAGGAGGGTACAGAGTCCAGGAGGTACAGAGTGGCAGACAGGCTCGTGGTCAAGGCAGGAGGTACAGAGTCCAGGCGGTACAGAGTCCAGGAGGTACAGAGTGGCAGACAGGCTCGTGGTCAAGGCAGGAGGTACAGAGTCCAGGAGGTACAGAGTCCAGGAGGTACAGAGTGGCAGACAGGCTCGTGGTCAAGGCAGGCAGAATGGTCAGGCAGGTGGGTACAGAGTCCAGAAACAGGCAATGTTGGTACAGGGAGACAGGGAACACAGGGATAAATACACAGAGAGACAGGAAACACAGGGATAAATACACAGAGAGACAGGAAACACAGGGATAAATACACTGGTACAGAGAGACAGGAAACACAGGGATAAATACACTGGTACAGAGAGACAGGAAACACAGGGATAAATACACTGGTACAGAGAGACAGGAAACACAGGGATAAATACACTGGGGAAAATCAGTAACTCCTGGAGGGGGTGGAGACAATCATAAGGACAGGTGAAACAGATCAGGGCGTGACAGTCTGTTGTGATTATATACCTTTTGTCCTTTACATAGATCATTAATTATACAACCCCACATGGACTTTCCCTCTCTAAATGACAGCCTATCGCCCAGCCAAGTCATGCTACACGGCAGGAACCCAAGCAAATAGCACCAGTGGAAACACAGCCATGCCTTAAAGGTTAAAGGTTACCTGTCTCACCACAGGAGTGGTAACATTTATCAGCCATGCCTTACAGGTTAACTGTCTCACCACAGGAGTGGTAACATTGATCGGCCATGCCTTAAAGGTTAAAGGTTAACTGTCTCACCACAGGAGTGGAAACATTGATCAGCCGTGCCTTAAAGGTTAAAGGTTAACTGTCTCACCACAGGAGAGGAAACATTGATCAGCCATGCCTTACAGGTTAACTGTGTCACCACAGGAGTGGTAACATTGATCAGCCATGCCTTACAGGTTAAAGGTTAACTGTCTCACCACAGGAGTGGTAACATTGATCAGCCATGCCTTAAAGGTTAAAGATTAACTGTGTCACCACAGGAGTGGTAACATTGATCAGCCATGCCTTAAAGGTTAAAGGTTAACTGTCTCACCACAGGAGTGGTAACATTGATCAGCCATGCCTTAAAGGTTAAAGATTAACTGTGTCACCACAGGAGTGGTAACATTGATCAGCCATGCCTTAAAGGTTAAAGATTAACTGTGTCACCACAGGAGTGGTAACATTGATCAGCCATGCCTTAAAGGTTAAAGGTTACCTGTCTCACCACAGGAGTGGTAACATTGATCAGCCATGCCTTAAAGGTTAAAGGTTACCTGTCTCACCACAGGAGTGGTAACATTGATCAGCCATGCCTTAAAGGTTAAAGGTTACCTGTCTCACCACAGGAGTGGTAACATTGATCAGCCATGCCTTAAAGGTTAAAGGTTACCTGTCTCACCACAGGAGAGGAAACATTGATCAGCCATGCCTTACAGGTTAAAGGTTACCTGTCTCACCACAGGAGTGGTAACATTGATCAGCCATGCCTTAAAGGTTAAAGGTTACCTGTCTCACCACAGGAGAGGAAACATTGATCAGCCATGCCTTAAAGGTTAAAGGTTACCTGTCTCACCACAGGAGTGGTAACATTGATCGGCCATGCCTTAAAGGTTAAAGGTTACCTGTCTCACCACAGGAGTGGTAACATTGATCGGCCATGCCTTAAAGGTTAAAGGTTACCTGTCTCACCACAGGAGTGGTAACATTGATCGGCCATGCCTTAAAGGTTAAAGGTTACCTGTCTCACCACAGGAGTGGTAACATTGATCAGCCATGCCTTAAAGGTTAAAGGTTACCTGTCTCACCACAGGAGTGGTAACATTGATCGGCCATGCCTTAAAGGTTAAAGGTTAACTGTCTCACCACAGGAGTGGTAACATTGATCGGCCATGCCTTAAAGGTTAAAGGTTACCTGTCTCACCACAGGAGTGGTAACATTGATCAGCCATGCCTTAAAGGTTAAAGGTTAACTGTCTCACCACAGGAGTGGTAACATTGATCAGCCATGCCTTAAAGGTTAAAGGTTACCTGTGTCAACACAGGAGTGGAAACATTGATCAGCCATGCCTTAAAGGTTAAAGGTTACCTGTCTCACCACAGGAGTGGCAACATTGATCGGCCATGCCACTGGAGTAAACCACTTCAGCCCGTAGTGTTGTCATGTTTTTATTGTCATAGCAACAACGTAGCAACATGTCATCCAACCGTTAAACTAGAGTGTGGAGAAGAGTTGTGTGGGGGATTCCTGTGTGGTTTATTATCAGTCCTGTTGTCACCACTTCCTGTCCCATGTCACCGATCTGTTGTTGTTTGTTTCCAGACTGTTGATGTGTGTTTGACAGTTCAGGGATTGTTTGTGTTTCTGTCTGTTGGTTCACTGAAGGGGATCTTATTAGCAAGGCTTAACTGACATTTTAATTTTATTTATTTATTTTACCTTTTTATTTAAATAGGCAAGTCAGTTAAGAACAAATTCTTATTCACAATGACGGCCTACCAGAAGGCAAAAGGCCTCCTGCGGGGACGGGGGGCTGGGATTAAAAATAAATACAGGACAAAACACACATCACGACAAGAGAGACAAAACACACATCATGACAAGAGAGACAAAACACACATCACGACAAGAGAGACAAAACACACATCACAACAAGAGACACAAAACACACATCACAACAAGAGAGACAAAACACACATCATGACAAGAGAGACAAAACACACATCACGACGAGAGAGACAAAACACACATCACGACGAGAGAGACAAAACACACATCACGACAAGAGAGACAAAACACACATCACGACAAGAGAGACAAAACACACATCACGACAAGAGAGACAAAACACACATCACGACAAGAGAGACAAAACACACATCATGACGAGAGAGACAAAACACACATCACGACGAGAGAGACAAAACACACATCATGACAAGAGAGACAAAACACACATCACGACGAGAGAGACAAAACACACATCACGACAAGAGAGACAAAACACACATCACGACAAGAGAGACAAAACACACATCATGACGAGAGAGACAAAACACACATCACGACGAGAGAGACAAAACACACATCATGACAAGAGAGACAAAACACACATCACGACGAGAGAGACAAAACACACATCACAACAAGAGACACAAAACACACATCACAACAAGAGAGACAAAACACACGTCACGACGAGAGAGACAAAACACACATCATGACAAGAGAGACAAAACACACATCACGACGAGAGAGACAAAACACACATCACAACAAGAGACACAAAACACACATCACAACAAGAGAGACAAAACACACGTCACGACGAGAGAGACAAAACACACATCACAACAAGAGACACAAAACACACATCACAACAAGAGAGACAAAACACACATCATGACAAGAGAGACAAAACACACATCATGACAAGAGAGACAAAACACACGTCACGACGAGAGAGACAAAACACACATCACAACAAGAGACACAAAACACACATCACAACAAGAGAGACAAAACACACATCATGACAAGAGAGACAAAACACACATCATGACAAGAGAGACAAAACACACGTCACGACGAGAGAGAAAAAAAACACATCACGACGAGAGAGACAAAACACACATCACAACAAGAGACACAAAACACACATCACAACAAGAGAGACAAAACACACATCATGACAAGAGAGACAAAACACACGTCACGACGAGAGAGACAAAACACACATCACAACAAGAGACACAAAACACACATCACAACAAGAGAGACAAAACACACATCACGACGAGAGAGACAAAACACACATCACAACAAGAGACACAAAACACACATCACAACAAGAGAGACAAAACACACATCATGACAAGAGAGACAAAACACACGTCACGACAAGAGAGACAAAACACACATCATGACAAGAGAGACAAAACACACGTCACGACGAGAGAGACAAAACACACATCACGACGAGAGAGACAAAACACACATCACGACAAGAGAGACAAAACACACATGACAAGAGAGACAAAACACACGTCACGACAAGAGAGACAAAACACACATCACGACGAGAGAGACAAAACACACATCACGACAAGAGAGACAAAACACACATCACGACAAGAGAGACAAAACACACATCACGACAAGAGAGACAAAACACACATCACGACGAGAGAGACAAAACACATCACGACAAGAGAGACAAAACACACATCACGACAAGAGAGACAAAACACACATCACAACAAGAGAGACAAAACACACATCACGACGAGAGAGACAAAACACACATCACAACAAGAGACACAAAACACACATCACAACAAGAGAGACAAAACACACATCATGACAAGAGAGACAAAACACACGTCACGACAAGAGAGACAAAACACACATCATGACAAGAGAGACAAAACACACGTCACGACGAGAGAGACAAAACACACATCACGACGAGAGAGACAAAACACACATCACGACAAGAGAGACAAAACACACATGACAAGAGAGACAAAACACACGTCACGACAAGAGAGACAAAACACACATCACGACGAGAGAGACAAAACACACATCACGACAAGAGAGACAAAACACACATCACGACAAGAGAGACAAAACACACATCACGACAAGAGAGACAAAACACACATCACGACGAGAGAGACAAAACACATCACGACAAGAGAGACAAAACACACATCACGACAAGAGAGACAAAACACACATCACGACAAGAGAGACAAAACACATGACGACGAGAGAGACAAAACACACATCACGACAAGAGAGACAAAACACACATCATGACAAGAGAGACAAAACACACGTCACGACAAGAGAGACAAAACACACATCACGACGAGAGAGACAAAACACACATCACGACAAGAGAGACAAAACACACACGACAAGAGAGACAAAACACACATCACGACAAGAGAGACAAAACACACATCACGACGAGAAAGACAAAACACACATCACGACAAGAGAGACAAAACACACATCATGACAAGAGAGACAAAACACACGTCACGACAAGAGAGACAAAACACACATCACGACAAGAGAGACAAAACACACATCACGACGAGAGAGACAAAACACACATCACGACAAGAGAGACACTACAACACTACATAAGACTGAGACACCAACACAGCTTGGCAGCAACACAACATGAAAACATGGCAGCAACACATGAAAACATGGCAGCATGTGTTGTGTCCTGTCTCCAGGTTATAGTGTGTATTGTCCTGTCTCCAGGTTATAGTGTGTATTGTCCTGTCTCCAGGTTATAGTGTGTATTGTCCTGTCTCCAGGTTATAGTGTGTATTGTCCTGTCTCCAGATTATAGTGTGTATTGTCCTGTCTCCAGGTTATAGTGTGTATTGTCCTGTCTCCAGGTTATAGTGTGTATTGTCCTGTCTCCAGGTTATAGTGTGTATTGTCCTGTCTCCAGGTTATAGTGTGTATTGTCCTGTCTCCAGGTTATAGTGTGTATTGTCCTGACCTCTCAGGACAAACTCACTGAGACCCACATGGGTATGAAGAGTAGAGACATTATAGAAACACGGTCAGCAGCTGTCATTGTGTGTGTGTGTGTGTGTGTGTGTGTGTGTGTGTGTGTGTGTGTGTGTGTGTGTGTGTGTGTGTGTGTGTGTGTGTGTGTGTGTGTGTGTGTGTGTGTGTGTGTGTGTGTGTGTGTGTGTGTGTGTGTGTGTACCCTGTGTGGTCAAATTTCTCAAATTTCAAACATGATCTGAGCATAGAAACTAGAAAACATATATCTGTTCTCCTTAATGATACTGAAACTAGAAAACTGTCACGCCCTGACCAAGGGCTTGGTTCTCTATGGTGTTTAGATCAGAGCGTGACTAGGGGGGGTGTTCTAGTCATTCTATTTCTATGTTGGTGAGTTGTATGGTTCCCAATTAGAGGCAGCTGGTAATCGTTGCCTCTAATTGGTGATCATATGTAGGAAGCCCTTTCTCTCACCTGCTTTGTGGGATATTGTTTAGTGTATCTGGTAATCGTTGCCTCTAATTGGGGATCATATTTAGGAAGCCCTTTCTCTCACCTGGGTTGTGGGATATTGTTTAGTGTATCTGGTAATCGTTGCCTCTAATTGGGGATCATATTTACTCCCACCTGGGTTGTGTATCTGGTTGTGGGATATTGTTTAGTGTATCTGGTAATCGTTGCCTCTAATTGGGGATCATATGTAGGAAGCCCTTTCTCTCACCTGGGTTGTGTATCTGGTAATCGTTGCCTCTAATTGGGATCATATGAAGGAAGCCCTTTCTCTCACCTGGGTTGTGGGATATTGTTTAGTGTATGTGGTAATCGTTGCCTCTAATTAGGGATCATATGTAGGAAGCCCTCACCTGGGTTTGTGTATCTGGTAATCGTTGCCTCTAATTAGGGATCATATGTAGGAAGCCCTTTCTCTCACCTGGGTTGTGGGATATTGTTTAGTGTATGTGGTAATCGTTGCCTCTAATTAGGGATCATATGTAGGAAGCCCTCACCTGGGTTTGTGTATCTGGTAATCGTTGCCTCTAATTAGGGATCATATGTAGGAAGCCCTTTCTCTCACCTGGGTTGTGGGATATTGTTTAGTGTATCTGGTAATCGTTGTCTCTAATTAGGGATCATATGTAGGAAGCCCTCACCTGGGTTGTGTATCTGGTAATCGTTGCCTCTAATTAGGGATCATATGTAGGAAGCCCTCACCTGGGTTGTGTATGTGCGTGTAGCACCACGGATGTCATGTTTCCTTGTTTGTTTATTGGTTCGTTTAGAAGTTTCACTTTATTAAAATATGTGGAACTCAACACACGCTGCGCCTTGGTCCGTCTTTCCTCACGATCGTGACAAAAACATATTTCTGTTCTCCTGAATGGTAGAATCTAGAAAACATATTTCTGTTCTCCTGAATGATAGAATCTAGAAATCATATTTCTGTTGTCCTGAATGATAGAATCTAGAAATCATATTTCTGTTCTCCTGAATGGTAGAATCTAAAAATCATATTTCTGTTCCACTGAATGGCAGAATCTAGAAATCATATTTCTGTTCCACTGAATGGTAGAATCTAGAAATCATATTTCTGTTCCACTGAATGGTAGAATCTAGAAATAATATTTCTGTTCTCCTGAATGGTAGAATCTAGAAAACATATTTCTGTTCTCCTGAATGGTAGAATCTAGAAAACATATTTCTGTTCTCCTGAATGGTAGAATCTAGAAATCATATTTCTGTTCCACTGAATGATAGAATCTAGAAAACATATTTCTGTTCTCCTGAATGATATAATCTAGAAAACATATTTCTGTTGTCCTTAATGATAGAATCTAGAAAACATATTTCTGTTCTCCTGAATGGTAGAATCTAGAAATCATATTTCTGTTCCACTGAATGGTAGAATCTAGAAATCATATTTCTGTTCTCCTGAATGGTAGAATCTAGAAAACATATTTCTGTTCTCCTGAATGGTAGAATCTAGAAAACATATTTCTGTTCTCCTGAATGGTAGAATCTAGAAATCATATTTCTGTTCCACTGAATGATAGAATCTAGAAAACATATTTCTGTTCTCCTGAATGATATAATCTAGAAAACATATTTCTGTTGTCCTTAATGATAGAATCTAGAAAACATATTTCTGTTCTCCTGAATGGTAGAATCTAGAAATCATATTTCTGTTCCACTGAATGGTAGAATCTAGAAATCATATTTCTGTTCTCCTGAATGGTAGAATCTAGAAAACATATTTCTGTTCTCCTGAATGGTAGAATCTAGAAAACATATTTCTGTTCTCCTGAATGGTAGAATCTAGAAATCATATTTCTGTTCCACTGAATGATAGAATCTAGAAAACATATTTCTGTTCTCCTGAATGATATAATCTAGAAAACATATTTCTGTTGTCCTTAATGATAGAATCTAGAAAACATATTTCTGTTCTCCTGAATGGTAGAATCTAGAAAACATATTTCTGTTGTCCTTAATGATACTGTTGCGTTAATCTTAACTGACTTGCCTAGTTAAATAAAGGTTAAGTAGGATTACATTCACGTTTAGGATTAGGATTACATTCACGTTTAGGATTAGGATTCCATTCACGTTTAGGATTAGGATTACATTCACGTTTAGGATTAGGATTACATTCACGTTTAGGATTAGGATTACATTCACGTTTAGGATTAGGATTACATTCACGTTTAGGATTAGGATTACATTCACGTTTAGGATTAGGATTACATTCACGTTTAGGAGTAGGATTACATTCACGTTTAGGATTAGGATTACATTCACGTTTAGGATTAGGATTACATTCACGTTTAGGATTAGGATTACATTCACGTTTAGGATTAGGATTACATTCACGTTTAGCAGCAATACTTATTGTTATTATGTCAGACCATTTCAATTAAAAAAATCCTTCCAGTCTCTTTCAATACTCTTCAACATAATATGTAATTATAGGACAACTGCACAAACGGGGGGAAAAAATGCTTTGGCGACAGATAAATAATGTAAATAGCAGTGTGTAATAAGGATGATATCTATTCATATCCTGGTAGCTGTGTCTAAATCACATGAATATTGTGTTACTGCAATCAGAACCTTTACATGAATCATTAATGCTGCTTGTGGGCTGTTATTTAAGCTGTTTAAATATTAATGTTCTGGACGGACTCCCTATACATTACCCCAGTCTGTGGTTCATATCTCACTATACATTACCCCAGTCTGTGGTTCATATATCCCTATACATTACCCCAGTCTGTGGTTCATATCTCACTATACATTACCCCAGTCTGTGGTTCATATATCCCTATACATTACCCCAGTCTGTGGTTCATATCTCACTATACATAACCCCAGTCAGTGGTACATATCTCCCTATACATAACCCCAGTCAGTGGTACATATCTCCCTATATATAACCCCAGTCAGTGGTACATATCTCCCTATACATAACCCCAGTCAGTGGTACATATCTCCCTATACATAACCCCAGTCAGTGGTACATATATCCCTATATATAACCCCAGTCAGTGGTACATATCTCCCTTTACATAACCCCAGCCAGTGGTACATATATCCCTATACATAACCCCAGTCAGTGGTACATATCTCCCTATACATAACCCAGTCAGTGGTACATATCTCCCTATACATAACCCCAGTCAGTGGTACATATCTCCCTATACATAACCCCAGTCAGTGGTACATATCTCCCTATACATAACCCTAGTCAGTGGTACATATCTCCCTATACATAACCCCAGTCAGTGGTACATATCTCCCTATACATAACCCCAGTCAGTGGTACATATATCCCTATACATAGCCGCAGTCAGTGGTACATATCTCCCTTTACATAACCCCAGTCAGTGGTACATATCTCCCTATACATAACCCCAGTCAGTGGTACATATATCCCTATACATAGCCGCAGTCAGTGGTACATATCTCCCTTTACATAACCCCAGTCAGTGGTACATATCTCCCTTTACATAACCCCAGTGCTTGGCTGATTTACAGGTTTACAGGCAATTGCCAAAATAAAGGAAACACCAACATAAAGTGTGTGAATAGGACGCAGTCATTGCGCTAACGCTAGTTAGCAGTCATTGCGCTAACGCTAGTTAGCAGTCATTGCGCTAACGCTAGTTAGCAGTCATTGCGCTAACGCTAGTTAGCAGTCATTGCGCTAACGCTAGTTAGCAGTCATTGCGCTAACGCTAGTTATCAGTCATTGCGCTAACGCTAGTTAGCAGTCATTGCGCTAACGCTAGTTAGCAGTCATTGCGCTAACGCTAGTTATCAGTCATTGCGCTAACGTTAGTTACTTTCTTCAAACTGCACACAGAGATATACAAAATGGTATCCACAAGTTCATCTGACTCTGGGGAAGTAGATAAATTGCCAAAATCCCAAAGTATCCCTTTAAGGCTATTTTACAAACGAATGTGACCTTAAATGAATAACACATCCATGGCCACATGTTGAGGTGACTGTAACTACAGTGCCTTGCGAAAGTATTCGGCCCCCTTAAACTTTGCGACCTTTTGCCACATTTCAGGCTTCAAACATAAAGATATAAAACTGTATTTTTTTGTGAAGAATCAACAACAAGTGGGACACAATCATGACGTGGAACGACATTTATTGGATATTTCAAACTTTTTTAACAAATCAAAAACTGAAAAATTGGGCGTGCAAAATTATTCAGCCCCCTTAAGTTAATACTTTGTAGCGCCACCTTTTGCTGCGATTACAGCTGTAAGTCGCTTGGGGTATGTCTCTATCAGTTTTGCACATCGAGAGACTGACATTTTTTCCCATTCCTCCTTGCAAAACAGCTCGAGCTCAGTGAGGTTGGATGGAGAGCATTTGTGAACAGCAGTTTTCAGTTCTTTCCACAGATTCTCGATTGGATTCAGGTCTGGACTTTGACTTGGCCATTCTAACACCTGGATATGTTTATTTTTGAACCATTCCATTGTAGATTTTGCTTTATGTTTTGGATCATTGTCTTGTTGGAAGACAAATCTCCGTCCCAGTCTCAGGTCTTTTGCAGACTCCATCAGGTTTTCTTCCAGAATGGTCCTGTATTTGGCTCCATCCATCTTCCCATCAATTTGAACCATCTTCCCTGTCCCTGCTGAAGAAAAGCAGGCCCAAACCATGATGCTGCCACCACCATGTTTGACAGTGGGATGGTGTGTTCAGCTGTGTTGCTTTTACGCCAAACATAACGTTTTGCATTGTTGCCAAAAAGTTCAATTTTGGTTTCATCTGACCAGAGCACCTTCTTCCACATGTTTGGTGTGTCTCCCAGGTGGCTTGTGGCAAACTTTAAACGACACTTTTTATGGATATCTTTAAGAAATGGCTTTCTTCTTGCCACTCTTCCATAAAGGCCAGATTTGTGCAATATATGACTGATTGTTGTCCTATGGACAGAGTCTCCCACCTCAGCTGTAGATCTCTGCAGTTCATCCAGAGTGATCATGGGCCTCTTGGCTGCATCTCTGATCAGTCTTCTCCTTGTATGAGCTGAAAGTTTAGAGGGACGGCCAGGTCTTGGTAGATTTGCAGTGGTCTGATACTCCTTCCATTTCAATATTAGCGCTTGCACAGTGCTCCTTGGGATGTTTAAAGCTTGGGAAATCTTTTTGTATCCAAATCCGGCTTTAAACTTCTTCACAACAGTATCTCGGACCTGCCTGGTGTGTTCCTTGTTCTTCATGATGCTCTCTGCGCTTTTAACGGACCTCTGAGACTATCACAGTGCAGGTGCATTTATACGGAGACTTGATTACACACAGGTGGATTGTATTTATCATCATTAGTCATTTAGGTCAACATTGGATCATTCTGAGATCCTCACTGAACTTCTGGAGAGAGTTTGCTGCACTGAAAGTAAAGGGGCTGAATAATTTTGCACGGCCAATTTTTCAGTTTTTGATTTGTTAAAAAAGTTTGAAATATCCAATAAATGTTGTTCCACTTCATGATTGTGTCCCACTTGTTGTTGATTCTTCACAAAAAAATGCAGTCTTATATCTTCATGTTTGAAGCCTGAAATGTGGCAAAAGGTCGCAAAGTTCAAGGGGGCCGAATACTTTCGCAAGGCACTGTATATAGGGTATAGGGTTCTAAAGGGCTCCGGTCTAAAGTAGTGCACATATATAGGGTATAGGGATCTATAGGGCCCTGGTCTAAAGTAGTGCACTATCTAGGGTATAGGGTGCAATTTGAAATGCAATCCCAGCCTGGACTACAGTCTCTGTTTTAGAAGCATAGTACTACTTAAAGGATCCAGTGACCCCCAGTCCGGCTGTGGAGAGTGGAGAGTGTCTTGTTAGTTAAAGGATCCAGTGACCCCCAGTCCAGCTGGGGAGAGTGGAGAGTGTCTTGTTAGTTAAAGGATCCAGTGACCCCCAGTCCGGCTGTGGAGAGTGGAGAGTGTCTTGTTAGTTAGAGGATCCAGTGACCCCCAGTCCAGCTGTGGAGAGTGTCTTGTTAGTTAAAGGATCCAGTGACCCCCAGTCCAGCTGTGGAGAGTGGAGAGTGTCTTGTTAGTTAGAGGATCCAGTGACCCCCAGTCCAGCTGTGGAGAGTGTCTTGTTAGTTAGAGGATCCAGTGACCCCCCAGTCCTGCTGGGGAGAGTGGAGAGTGTCTTGTTAGTTAAAGGATCCAGTGACCCCCAGTCCAGATGTGGAGAGGGGAGAGTGTCTTGTTAGTTAAAGGATCCAGTGACCCCCAGTCCTGCTGGGGAGAGTGGAGAGTGTCTTGTTAGTTAGAGGATCCAGTGACCCCCAGTCCAGCTGGGGAGAGTGTCTTGTTAGTTAAAGGATCCAGTGACCCCCAGTCCAGCTGTGGAGAGTGTCTTGTTAGTTAAAGGATCCAGTGACCCCCAGTCCAGCTGTGGAGAGTGTCTTGTTACTTAAAGGATCCAGTGACCCCCAGTCCAGCTGTGGAGAGTGGAGAGTGTCTTGTTAGTTAAAGGATCCAGTGACCCCCAGTCCCGCTGGGGAGAGTGTCTTGTTAGTTAAAGGATCCAGTGACCCCCAGTCCAGCTGTGGAGAGTGTCTTGTTACTTAAAGGATCCAGTGACCCCCAGTCCAGCTGTGGAGAGTGTCTTGTTAGTTAAAGGATCCAGTGACCCCCAGTCCAGCTGTGGAGAGTGGAGAGTGTCTTGTTAGTTAAAGGATCCAGTGACCCCCAGTCCAGCTGGAGAGAGGGGAGAGTGTCTTGTTAGTTAAAGGATCCAGTGACCCCCAGTCCAGCTGTGGAGAGTGTCTTGTTAGTTAAAGGATCCAGTGACCCCCAGTCCAGCTGGGGAGAGTGTCTT
Organism: Oncorhynchus mykiss; assembly: GCF_013265735.2. Lineage (NCBI taxonomy): Eukaryota > Metazoa > Chordata > Actinopteri > Salmoniformes > Salmonidae > Oncorhynchus > Oncorhynchus mykiss. The sequence continues at coordinate 380,516 of NW_023493671.1, read as the reverse complement.
GTTAGTTAAAGGATCCAGTGACCCCCCAGTCCTGCTGGGGAGAGTGGAGAGTGTCTTGTTAGTTAAAGGATCCAGTGACCCCCAGTCCAGCTGTGGAGAGTGTCTTGTTAGTTAAAGGATCCAGTGACCCCCCAGTCCTGCTGGGGAGAGTGGAGAGTGTCTTGTTAGTTAAAGGATCCAGTGACCCCCAGTCCAGCTGGGGAGAGTGTCTTGTTAGTTAAAGGATCCAGTGACCCCCCAGTCCTGCTGGGGAGAGTGGAGAGTGTCTTGTTAGTTAAAGGATCCAGTGACCCCCAGTCCAGCTGTGGAGAGTGTCTTGTTAGTTAACTTCTTTACACTACCTACTGTTAGCGGGATAATTGTCATCAACAACCGCTGAATTGCATAGCGCCACATTCAAATAATATTACTAAAAATATGTATATTAATGAAATCACAAGTGCAATATAGCAAAACATTATGTTAATCCACCTGTCATGTCAGATTTAGAAAATATGCTTTACAGCGAAAGCAATCCAAGCGTTTGTAAGTTTAGCGATCACTAGACAAAACATTATGAACACCTAGCATCAAAGTAGCTTGGTCACGAAAATCAGAAAAGCAATAAAATTAATCGCTTACCTTTGATGATCTTCGGATGTTTTCACTCACGAGACTCCCAGTTACACAATAAATGTTCCTTTTGTTCCAAAATACCTCAGTTTGTTTGGCGCGTTATGTTCAGAAATCCACAGGCTCGAGCGGTCACGACAACGCAGACGAAAATTCCAAATAGCATCCGTAATGTCCACAGAAACATGTCAAAGTTTTTTATACTCAATCCTCAGGTTGTTTTTAAAATATATAATCGATAATATATACACCGGCACTGTTCACTTTTTCAGTAGGAGAGGGAGAGTCAGTGGCTGCCCCACTCTGTTGCGCAAGCAAAACTCATGGGAACACCCAGCTATCCACTGACGCGATGTTATCTTTCTCACTCATTTTTCAAAATAAAAGCCTGAAACTATGTCTAAAGACTGTTGACACCTTGAGGAAGCGATAGGAAAAGGAATCTGGTTGATATCCCTTTAAATGGAGCTAAGGCAGGCTATGGAACATGGAGCTTTCAAAATAGAAGCCACTTCCTGGTTAGATTTTCCTCAGGTTTCACCTGCAATATCAGTTCTGTTATACTCAGACAATAGTTTGACAGTTTTGGAAATTTTAGAGTGTTTTCCATCCTAATCTTCAATTATATGCATATTTTAGCATCTGATCCTGAGAAATAGGCCGTTTACATTGAGAACGTTATTTTTCCAAACATAAAAATAGTGCCCCCTTACTGAAAGAGGTTAAAGGATCCAGTGACCCCCAGTCCAGCTGGGGAGAGTGGAGAGTGTCTTGTTAGTTAAAGGATCCAGTGACCCCCAGTCCAGCTGGGGAGAGTGGAGAGTGTCTTGTTAGTTAAAGGATCCAGTGACCCCCAGTCCAGCTGGGGAGAGTGGAGAGTGTCTTGTTAGTTAAAGGATCCAGTGACCCCCAGTCCTGCTGGGGAGAGTGGAGAGTGTCTTGTTAGTTAAAGGATCCAGTGACCCCCAGTCCAGCTGTGGAGAGTGTCTTGTTAGTTAAAGGATCCAGTGACCCCCAGTCCAGCTGGGGAGAGTGGAGAGTGTCTTGTTAGTTAAAGGATCCAGTGACCCCCAGTCCAGATGTGGAGAGTGGAGAGTGTCTTGTTAGTTAAAGGATCCAGTGACCCCCAGTCCAGATATGGAGAGGGGAGAGTGTCTTGTTAGTTAAAGGATCCAGTGACCCCCAGTCCAGCTGGGGAGAGTGGAGAGTGTCTTGTTAGTTAAAGGATCCAGTGACCCCCAGTCCAGCTGGGGAGAGTGGAGAGTGTCTTGTTAGTTAAAGGATCCAGTGACCCCCAGTCCAGCTGTGGAGAGTGGAGAGTGTCTTGTTAGTTAAAGGATCCAGTGACCCCCAGTCCAGCTGGGGAGAGTGGAGAGTGTCTTGTTAGTTAGAGGATCCAGTGACCCCCAGTCCAGATGTGGAGAGAGGGGAGAGTGTCTTGTTAGTTAAAGGATCCAGTGACCCCCAGTCCAGCTGGGGAGAGTGGAGAGTGTCTTGTTAGTTAAAGGATCCAGTGACCCCCAGTCCAGCTGTGGAGAGTGTCTTGTTAGTTAAAGGATCCAGTGACCCCCAGTCCAGCTGGGGAGAGTGGAGAGTGTCTTGTTAGTTAAAGGATCCAGTGACCCCCCAGTCCAGATGTGGAGAGTGGAGAGTGTCTTGTTAGTTAAAGGATCCAGTGACCCCCAGTCCAGCTGTGGAGAGTGTCTTGTTACTTAAAGGATTCAGTGACCCCCAGTCCAGCTGTGGAGAGTGTCTTGTTAGTTAAAGGATCCAGTGACCCCCAGTCCGGCTGTGGAGAGTGGAGAGTGTCTTGTTAGTTAAAGGATCCAGTGACCCCCAGTCCAGCTGTGGAGAGTGTCTTGTTAGTTAAAGGATCCAGTGACCCCCAGTCCAGCTGTGGAAAGGGGAGAGTGTCTTGTTAGTTAAAGGATCCAGTGACCCCCAGTCCAGCTGGGGAGAGTGGAGAGTGTCTTGTTAGTTAAAGGATCCAGTGACCCCCAGTCCAGCTGGGGAGAGTGGAGAGTGTCTTGTTAGTTAAAGGATCCAGTGACCCCCAGTCCTGCTGGGGAGAGTGGAGAGTGTCTTGTTAGTTAAAGGATCCAGTGACCCCCAGTCCAGCTGTGGAGAGTGTCTTGTTAGTTAAAGGATCCAGTGACCCCCAGTCCAGCTGGGGATAGTGGAGAGTGTCTTGTTAGTTAAAGGATCCAGTGACCCCCAGTCCAGATGTGGAGAGTGGAGAGTGTCTTGTTAGTTAAAGGATCCAGTGACCCCCAGTCCAGATGTGGAAAGGGGAGAGTGTCTTGTTAGTTAAAGGATCCAGTGACCCCCAGTCCAGCTGGGGAGAGTGGAGAGTGTCTTGTTAGTTAAAGGATCCAGTGACCCCCAGTCCAGCTGGGGAGAGTGGAGAGTGTCTTGTTAGTTAAAGGATCCAGTGACCCCCAGTCCAGCTGTGGAGAGTGGAGAGTGTCTTGTTAGTTAAAGGATCCAGTGACCCCCAGTCCAGCTGGGGAGAGTGGAGAGTGTCTTGTTAGTTAGAGGATCCAGTGACCCCCAGTCCAGATGTGGAGAGGGGAGAGTGTCTTGTTAGTTAAAGGATCCAGTGACCCCCAGTCCAGCTGGGGAGAGTGGAGAGTGTCTTGTTAGTTAAAGGATCCAGTGACCCCCAGTCCAGCTGTGGAGAGTGTCTTGTTAGTTAAAGGATCCAGTGACCCCCAGTCCAGCTGGGGAGAGTGGAGAGTGTCTTGTTAGTTAAAGGATCCAGTGACCCCCCAGTCCAGATGTGGAGAGTGGAGAGTGTCTTGTTAGTTAAAGGATCCAGTGACCCCCAGTCCAGCTGTGGAGAGTGTCTTGTTACTTAAAGGATTCAGTGACCCCCAGTCCAGCTGTGGAGAGTGTCTTGTTAGTTAAAGGATCCAGTGACCCCCAGTCCGGCTGTGGAGAGTGGAGAGTGTCTTGTTAGTTAAAGGATCCAGTGACCCCCAGTCCAGCTGTGGAGAGTGTCTTGTTAGTTAAAGGATCCAGTGACCCCCAGTCCAGCTGTGGAAAGGGGAGAGTGTCTTGTTAGTGAAAGGATCCAGTGACCCCCAGTCCAGCTGTGGAGAGTGTCTTGTTAGTTAAAGGATCCAGTGATCCCCAGTCCAGCTGTGGAGAGTGGAGAGAGTCTTGTTAGTTAAAGGATCCAGTGACCCCCAGTCCAGCTGGGGAGAGTGGAGAGTGTCTTGTTAGTTAAAGGATCCAGTGACCCCCAGTCCAGCTGGGGAGAGTGGAGAGTGTCTTGTTAGTTAAAGGATCCAGTGACCCCCAGTCCAGCTGGGGAGAGTGTCTTGTTAGTTAAAGGATCCAGTGACCCCCAGTCCAGCTGGGGAGAGTGGATAGTGTCTTGTTAGTTAAAGGATCCAGTGACCTCCAGTCCAGCTGGGGAGAGTGTCTTGTTAGTTAAAGGATCCAGTGACCTCCAGTCCAGCTTTGGAGAGTGTCTTGTTAGTTAAAGGATCCAGTAACCCCCAGGCCAGATGGGGAGAGTGGAGAGTGTCTTGTTAGTTAAAGGATCCAGTGACCCCCAGTCCAGCTGTGGAGAGTGTCTTGTTAGTTAAAGGATCCAGTGACCCCCAGTCCAGCTGGGGAGAGTGGAGAGTGTCTTGTTGTTTAGTGGATTATCCATCTCTCTACTCTTTGGAGAAATAAATAGTATCCATCCAAACTCAGAAATACGAAGAATAAAACCAAGACCTCGAGTTTTATGTTTCATCTTGCTTTTGATTTTGCTGTTGTACTCTGAAGTACATTTATATAATAGTATTTGATTTTTGCTGTTGTACTCCAAAGTACCTGTATAGAATAGTATTTGAATAAACTAGTGAATGAAAGGCAGTCTTTGAAAATCCCAGCATGGTGATTTGAGATTGCATTGAGACTGGAGCAGCTCTGTAGAAAATCTGGTTTCTTTGTCAGAAGCTGTTAACAAAATAGACAAGCGCTTAGACATGGCCTTGCATACAGTACAATACAATAAATGACATTCCATAGACACAATGCTGAGCTTCTGTATGCAAAGTCAACGTTCCATCTCTTCTCCTCTGAATCGTTCCTCCTCTTTCTCTCCCCTCTCCCTTCTTACAGAGTTCTTCCTGGAGCTCCTCGACAACAGTGAGAAATCCCTGAATAACATGTTCACGCGGACCTACGGGAAGCTGTACATGCAGAACAGTGAGCTGTTCCAGGACCTGTTCACGGAGCTGAAGCGTTACTACACTGGGGGGAACGTCAACCTGGAGGAGATGCTGAATGACTTCTGGTCCCGTCTGCTAGAGAGGATGTTTCAGCTGCTGAACTCTCAGTACCACTTCACCGACGACTACTTGGAGTGCGTCAGTAAATACACTGACCAGCTGAAGCCTTTCGGTGACGTGCCCAGGAAACTAAAGGCCCAGGTTACGAGGGCCTTCATCGCTGCAAGGACCTTCGTCCAGGGCCTCATGGTGGGCAGGGAGGTGGCTAACAGGGTGGCTAAGGTACGTTACTCAGTTTATGGTCTTCTCACCCGAATCCTGACCCTAACTCTGACCCTGACTCTGACCCTGATCCTAACTCTGACCCTAACTCTGACCCAGACCCTAACTCTGACCCAGACCCTAACTCTGACCCTAACTCTGACCCAGACCCTAACTCTGACCCTAACTCTGACCCAGACCCTAACTCTGACCCTAACTCTGACCCAGATCCTAACTCTGACCCTAACTCTGACCCTGACCCTAACTCTAACCCTAACTCTGACCCAGACCCTAACTCTGACCGTAACTTTGACCCTGACCCTAGCTCTGACCCAGACCCTAACTCTGACCCTAACTCTGACCCTAACTCTAACTCTGATAATGCACTACCCAATTTCCAAAATTGCACCTTGTGCATTCTACTATTACAACTATGAAGAGGAAGTAGAAAGCACCCAGTTTGGAAAGCAGTGACCTAGAGGACCATCTGGTAACCTCTCACCTGTTCTGTCTGGCTCTGGGGGTGTACTCCACAATGCCTGAGGCTCAGCTGCTGATCTCTTAATGGAATGCATGGGGCTGACTGGCTATGCCTGGGGCTCAGCTGCTGATCTCTTAATGGAATGCATGGGGCAGACTAACTATGCCTGGGGCTCAGCTGCTGATCTCTTAATGGAATGCATGACAACAACAGCTGGTTGTGATGGTGTATGGAATGACAACAACAGCTGGTTGTGATGGTGTATGGAAGGACAACAACAGCTGGTTGTGATGGAGTATGTAATGACAACAACAGCTGGTTGTGATGGTGTATGGAAGGACAACAACAGCTGGTTGTGATGGTGTATGTAATGACAACAACAGCTGGTTGTGATGGTGTATGTAATGACAACAACAGCTGGTTGTGATGGTGTATGTAATGACAACAACAGCTGGTTGTGATGGTGTATGGAATGACAACAACAGCTGGTTGTGATGGTGTATGGAATGACAACAACAGCTGGTTGTGATGGAGTATGGAAGGACAACAACAGCTGGTTGTGATGGTGTATGTAATGACAACAACAGCTGGTTGTGATGGTGTATGTAATGACAACAACAGCTGGTTGTGATGGTGTATGGAAGGACAACAACAGCTGGTTGTGATGGTGTATGGAATGACAACAACAGCTGGTTGTGATGGTGTATGTAATGACAACAACAGCTGGTTGTGATGGTGTATGTAATGACAACAACAGCTGGTTGTGATGGTGTATGTAATGACAACAACAGCTGGTTGTGATGGTGTATGTAATGACAACAACAGCTGGTTGTGATGGTTTATGGAATGACAACAACAGCTGGTTGTGATGGTGTATGTAATGACAACAACAGCTGGTTGTGATGGTGTATGTAATGACAACAACAGCTGGTTGTGATGGTGTATGGAAGGACAACAACAGCTGGTTGTGATGGTGTATGTAATGACAACAACAGCTGGTTGTGATGGTGTATGGAAGGACAACAACAGCTGGTTGTGATGGTGTATGGAAGGACAACAACAGCTGGTTGTGATGGTGTATGGAAGGACAACAACAGCTGGTTGTGATGGTGTATGGAAGGACAACAACAGCTGGTTGTGATGGTGTATGGAAGGACAACAACAGCTGGTTGTGATGGTGTATGGAAGGACAACAACAGCTGGTTGTGATGGTGTATGTAATGACAACAACAGCTGGTTGTGATGGTGTATGGAAGGACAACAACAGCCCAAGTGATGGAAAAGGTGTCTGTGAGGAATGTCCAGACTATGTTGTTGTATCATTCGTTATGCCGGTGAAGAGCCGCGTTGGAGCTGATATCCCCAGTGAATTGATGTTGATCTGTTGTTGTCTGCTTGAGTTACAGCAGGGTCTCGTTAGATTTAACAGAGAAAGCATCAAGGTAGTGACTTCATTGTGCCTCAGATTGGTCCACCGAGTGAGTCTACTGTGCGCCATTGTTTAGGATGGACTATTACTCAACAGACAATGCTTTTTCTTCCTATTAATTCCTCTGGATATAATGACAACCAATCACACGGCTTCCTCACAACATGACCTGGTAATGACATGACGTATCCATTTTGGTTTCCGTGTTACACTTGCAATGTTATACAATTACAAGGGGGCTTGAAGTGGTTGAATTTGGAGCTCAACAGATTTACCTGGTTGTGATGGTGTATGAATACCTGGTTTACCTGGTTGTGATGGTGTATGATTACCTGGTTTACCTGGTTGTGATGGTGTATGAATACCTGGTTTACCTGGTTGTGATGGTGTATGAATACCTGGTTTACCTGGTTGTGATGGTGTATGAATACCTGGTTTACCTGGTTGTGATGGTGTATGAATACCTGGTTTACCTGGTTGTGATGGTGTATGAATACCTGGTTTACCTGGTTGTGATGATGTATGAATACCTGGTTTACCTGGTTTTGATGGTGTATGAATACCTGGTTTACCTGGTTGTGATGGTGTATGAATATCTGGTTTACCTGGTTGTGATGGTGTATGAATACCTGGTTTACCTGGTTGTGATGGTGTATGAATACCTGGTTTACCTGGTTGTGATGGTGTATGAATACCTGGCTTACCTGGTTGTGATGGTGTATGAATACCTGGTTTACCTGGTTGTGATGATGTATGAATACCTGGTTTACCTGGTTTTGATGGTGTATGAATACCTGGTTTACCTGGTTGTGATGGTGTATGAATATCTGGTTTACCTGGTTGTGATGGTGTATGAATACCTGGTTTACCTGGTAGTGATGGTGTATGAATACCTGGTTTACCTGGTTGTGATGGTGTCTGAATACCTGGTTTACCTGGTTGTGATGGTGTATGAATACCTGGTTTACCTGGTTGTGATGGTGTATGAATACCTGGTTTACCTGGGAAATCAGACGTTTCCTCCGTTTAAGGACAAGTCCTTGTTGTAGCTGAATATCTGATGTTATTTCCTTTATTTTAAATCCGTTTGTTGTGAGACGGTGGCGTCGCGAACCGGCTCAAAGTAACATAAAGGGAGACAATGTGGAGGTAAGGAACAACAAAATATATTTATTAACTGAAGTAAACTAAATGTAATTTGTGTAGTCAGTAGTCAGTAGTGTAAGTGGGTTGCCTGCATAAATGTGACAATGAGGGGTGTTGAAAGGTGCCAATGCAAACCAACAAAAACAGCCACAAAAAAAGCCACAACTAAAATCAGTGTCTGCATGAAGAGAGTCTCCTCAATGACTGGGGGAAGAGGTGTATTTATCCCGGGACACACCCTGCCCAGGTGTGTCTGCATGGAGAGAGTCTCCTCAATGACTGGGGGAAGAGGTGTATTTATCCTGGGACACACCCAGCCCAGGTGTGTCTGCATGGAGAGAGTCTCCTCAATGACTGGGGGAAGAGGTGTATTTATCCCGGGACACACCCAGCCCAGGTGTGTCTGCATGGAGAGAGTCTCCTCAATGACTGGGGGAAGAGGTGTATTTATCCTGGGACACACCCTGCCCAGGTGTGTCTGCATGGAGAGAGTCTCCTCAATGACTGGGGGAAGAGGTGTATTTATCCCGGGACACACCCAGCCCAGGTGTGTCTGCATGGAGAGAGTCTCCTCAATGACTGGGGGAAGAGGTGTATTTATCCCGGGACACACCCAGCCCAGGTGTGTCTGCATGGAGAGAGTCTCCTCAATGACTGGGGGAAGAGGTGTATTTATCCCGGGACACACCCAGCCCAGGTGTGTCTGCATGGAGAGAGTCTCCTCAATGACTGGGGGAAGAGGTGTATTTATCCCGGGACACACCCAGCCCAGGTGTGTCTGCATGGAGAGAGTCTCCTCAATGACTGGGGGAAGAGGTGTATTTATCCCGGGACACACCCAGCCCAGGTGTGTCTGCATGGAGAGAGTCTCCTCAATGACTGGGGGAAGAGGTGTATTTATCCCGGGACACACCCTGCCCAGGTGTGTCTGCATGGAGAGAGTCTCCTCAATGACTGGGGGAAGAGGTGTATTTATCCCGGGACACACCCAGCCCAGGTGTGTCTGCATGGAGAGAGTCTCCTCAATGACTGGGGGAAGAGGTGTATTTATCCCGGGACACACCCAGCCCAGGTGTGTCTGCATGGAGAGAGTCTCCTCAATGACTGGGGGAAGAGGTGTATTTATCCCGGGACACACCCTGCCCAGGTGTGTCTGCATGGAGAGAGTCTCCTCAATGACTGGGGGAAGAGGTGTATTTATCCCGGGACACACCCAGCCCAGGTGTGTCTGCATGGAGAGAGTCTCCTCAATGACTGGGGGAAGAGGTGTATTTATCCCGGGACACACCCAGCCCAGGTGTGTCTGCATGGAGAGAGTCTCCTCAATTACTGGGGGAAGAGGTGTATTTATCCCGGGACACACCCTGCCCAGGTGTGTCTGCATGGAGAGAGTCTCCTCATTGACTGGGGGAAGAGGTGTATTTATCCCGGGACACACCCTGCCCAGGTGTGTCTGCATGGAGAGTCTCCTCAATGACTGGGGGAAGAGGTGTATTTATCCCGGGACGCACCCAGCCCAGGTGTGTCTGCATGGAGAGAGTCTCCTCAATGACTGGGGGAAGAGGTGTATTTATCCCGGGACGCACCCAGCCCAGGTGTGTCCATGTCGCTGACGACCCTCCCAGCCCCGCCCACCGACATCCTAATAAGGAAAACAAGAGCAAAGAGAATGAATTCGGTAGACAGAGTGGGAGGGGTCACAGGTGGCCACTTTCGTTCTGTTTCCCGCTGCTTCAAGTGAACTGTGGTAATAAAAAAACACTGTGCGGTTACTATGACGACATCATCTAACGTCGGTTTCAACTTGGCCTTCCGTTTAATAAATAAAACACTGTGCGGTTACTAAGACGACAGCATCTAACGTCGGTTTCAACTTGGCCCTCCGTTTAAAAAAAAAAACGCTATTCATGGAGATTAGTGCTACCGCTATTCATGGAGAGATTAGTGCTACCGCTATTCATGGAGAGATTAGTGCTACCGCTATTCATGGAGAGATTAGTGCTACCGCTATTCATGGAGAGATTAGTGCTACTGCTATTCATGGAGATTAGTGCTACCGCTATTCATGGAGAGATTAGTGCTACCGCTATTCATGGAGAGATTAGTGCTACCGCTATTCATGGAGAGATTAGTGTTACCGCTATTCATGGAGAGATTAGTGCTACCGCTATTCATGGAGAGATTAGTGTTACCGCTATTCATGGAGAGATTAGTACTACCGCTATTCATGGAGAGATTAGTGCTACCGCTATTCATGGAGAGATTAGTGCTACTGCTATTCATGGAGAGATTAGTGCTACCGCTATTCATGGAGAGATTAGTGCTACCGCTATTCATGGAGAGATTAGTACTACCGCTATTCATGAGGGGTTAGTGCTACCGCTATTCATGGAGAGATTAGTGCTACCGCTATTCATGGAGAGATTAGTGCTACTGCTATTCATGGAGAGATTAGTGCTACCGCTATTCATGGAGAGATTAGTGCTACCGCTATTCATGGAGAGATTAGTGCTACTGCTATTCATGGAGAGATTAGTGCTACCGCTATTCATGGAGAGATTAGTGCTACCGCTATTCATGGAGAGATTAGTGCTACCGCTATTCATGGAGAGATTAGTGCTACCGCTATTCATGGAGAGATTAGTGCTACCGCTATTCATGGAGAGATTAGTGCTACTGCTATTCATGGAGAGATTAGTGCTACCGCTATTCATGGAGAGATTAGTGCTACCGCTATTCATGGAGAGATTAGTGCTACTGCTATTCATGGAGAGATTAGTGCTACCGCTATTCATGGAGAGATTAGTGCTACCGCTATTCATGGAGAGATTAGTGCTACCGCTATTCATGGAGAGATTAGTGCTACCGCTATTCATGGAGAGATTAGTGCTACCGCTATTCATGGAGAGATTAGTGCTACCGCTATTCATGGAGAGATTAGTGCTACCGCTATTCATGGAGAGATTAGTACTACTGCTATTCATGGAGAGATTAGTGCTACTGCTATTCATGGAGAGATTAGTACTACTGCTATTCATGGAGAGATTAGTGCTACCGCTATTCATGGAGAGATTAGTGTTACCGCTATTCATGGAGAGATTAGTACTACTGCTATTCATGGAGAGATTAGTGCTACTGCTATTCATGGAGAGATTAGTACTACTGCTATTCATGGAGAGATTAGTGTTACCGCTATTCATGGAGAGATTAGTGCTACCGCTATTCATGGAGAGATTAGTGTTACCGCTATTCATGGAGAGATTAGTACTACTGCTATTCATGGAGAGATTAGTGCTACTGCTATTCATGGAGAGATTAGTACTACTGCTATTCATGGAGAGATTAGTGCTACTGCTATTCATGGAGAGATTAGTACTACTGCTATTCATGGAGAGATTAGTGCTACCGCTATTCATGGAGAGATTAGTGTTACCGCTATTCATGGAGAGATTAGTACTACTGCTATTCATGGAGAGATTAGTGCTACTGCTATTCATGGAGAGATTAGTACTACTGCTATTCATGGAGAGATTAGTGCTACCGCTATTCATGGAGAGATTAGTACTACCGCTATTCATGGAGAGATTAGTGCTACTGCTATTCATGGAGAGATTAGTGCTACTGCTATTCATGGAGAGATTAGTACTACCGCTATTCATGGAGAGATTAGTGCTACTGCTATTCATGGAGAGATTAGTGCTACTGCTATTCATGGAGAGATTAGTGCTACCGCTATTCATGGAGAGATTAGTGTTACCGCTATTCATGGAGAGATTAGTACTACTGCTATTCATGGAGAGATTAGTGCTACTGCTATTCATGGAGAGATTAGTACTACCGCTATTCATGGAGAGATTAGTACTACCGCTATTCATGGAGAGATTAGTACTACCGCTATTCATGGAGAGATTAGTACTACCGCTATTCATGGAGAGATTAGTACTACTGCTATTCATGGAGAGATTAGTGCTACCGCTATTCATGGAGAGATTAGTGCTACCGCTATTCATGGAGAGATTAGTACTACCGCTATTCATGGAGAGATTAGTGCTACCGCTATTCATGGAGAGATTAGTGCTACCGCTATTCATGGAGAGATTAGTACTACCGCTATTCATGGAGAGATTAGTGCTACCGCTATTCATGGAGAGATTAGTGCTACCGCTATTCATGGAGATTAGTGTTACCGCTATTCATGGAGAGATTAGTGCTACCGCTATTCATGGAGAGATTAGTGCTACTGCTATTCATGGAGAGATTAGTGCTACTGCTATTCATGGAGAGATTAGTGTTACTGCTATTCATGGAGAGATTAGTGCTACCGCTATTCATGGAGAGATTAGTGTTACTGCTATTCATGGAGAGATTAGTGCTACCGCTATTCATGGAGAGATTAGTGTTACTGCTATTCATGGAGAGATTAGTGCTACCGCTATTCATGGAGAGATTAGTGTTACTGCTATTCATGGAGAGATTAGTGTTACTGCTATTCATGGAGAGATTAGTGCTACCGCTATTCATGGAGAGATTAGTGTTACTGTTATTCATGGAGAGATTAGTGCTACCGCTATTCATGGAGAGATTAGTGTTACTGCTATTCATGGAGAGATTAGTGTTACCGCTATTCATGGAGAGATTAGTGCTACTGCTATTCATGGAGAGATTAGTGCTACCGCTATTCATGGAGAGATTAGTGCTACTGCTATTCATGGAGAGATTAGTGCTACCGCTATTCATGGAGAGATTAGTGCTACCGCTATTCATGGAGAGATTAGTGCTACCGCTATTCATGGAGAGATTAGTGCTACCGCTATTCATGGAGAGATTAGTGCTACCGCTATTCATGGAGAGATTAGTGTTACTGCTATTCATGGAGAGATTAGTGCTACCGCTATTCATGGAGAGATTAGTGTTACTGCTATTCATGGAGAGATTAGTGCTACCGCTATTCATGGAGAGATTAGTGCTACTGCTATTCATGGAGATTAGTGCTACCGCTATTCATGGAGAGATTAGTGCTACCGCTATTCATGGAGATTAGTGCTACCGCTATTCATGGAGAGATTAGTGCTACCGCTATTCATGGAGAGATTAGTGCTACCGCTATTCATGGAGAGATTAGTGCTACTGCTATTCATGGAGAGATTAGTGCTACTGCTATTCATGGAGAGATTAGTACTACTGCTATTCATGGAGAGATTAGTGCTACTGCTATTCATGGAGAGATTAGTACTACCGCTATTCATGGAGAGATTAGTGCTACTGCTATTCATGGAGAGATTAGTGCTACCGCTATTCATGGAGAGATTAGTGCTACCGCTATTCATGGAGAGATTAGTACTACTGCTATTCATGGAGAGATTAGTGCTACCGCTATTCATGGAGAGATTAGTGCTACTGCTATTCATGGAGAGATTAGTACTACCGCTATTCATGGTGAGATTAGTACTACCGCTATTCATGGAGAGATTAGTGCTACCGCTATTCATAGAGAGATTAGTGCTACCGCTATTCATGGAGAGATTAGTGCTACCGCTATTCATGGAGAGATTAGTGCTACTGCTATTCATGGAGAGATTAGTACTACTGCTATTCATGGAGAGATTAGTGCTACCGCTATTCATGGAGATTAGTACTACCGCTATTCATGGAGAGATTAGTGCTACTGCTATTCATGGAGAGATTAGTACTACTGCTATTCATGGAGAGATTAGTGCTACCGCTATTCATGGAGAGATTAGTGCTACTGCTATTCATGGAGAGATTAGTACTACTGCTATTCATGGAGAGATTAGTGCTACCGCTATTCATGGAGATTAGTACTACCGCTATTCATGGAGAGATTAGTACTACTGCTATTCATGGAGAGATTAGTGCTACCGCTATTCATGGAGATTAGTACTACCGCTATTCATGGAGAGATTAGTGCTACTGCTATTCATAGAGAGATTAGTGCTACCGCTATTCATGGAGAGATTAGTGCTACCGCTATTCATGGAGAGATTAGTGCTACTGCTATTCATGGAGAGATTAGTACTACTGCTATTCATGGAGAGATTAGTGCTACTGCTATTCATGGAGAGATTAGTGCTACCGCTATTCATAGAGAGATTAGTGCTACCGCTATTCATGGAGATTAGTGCTACTGCTATTCATGGAGAGATTAGTGCTACTGCTATTCATGGAGAGATTAGTACTACCGCTATTCATGGAGAGATTAGTGCTACTGCTATTCATGGAGAGATTAGTACTACCGCTATTCATGGAGAGATTAGTACTACTGCTATTCATGGAGAGATTAGTGCTACCGCTATTCATGGAGAGATTAGTGCTACTGCTATTCATGGAGAGATTAGTACTACCGCTATTCATGGAGAGATTAGTGCTACCGCTATTCATGGAGAGATTAGTGCTACCGCTATTCATGGAGAGATTAGTGCTACCGCTATTCATGGAGAGATTAGTGCTACCGCTTTTCATGGAGAGATTAGTGCTAACGCTATTCATGGAGAGATTAGTGCTACTGCTATTCATGGAGAGATTAGTGCTACTGCTATTCATGGAGAGATTAGTACTACCGCTATTCATGGAGAGATTAGTACTAACGCTATTCATGGAGAGATTAGTGCTACCGCTATTCATGGAGAGATTAGTGCTACCGCTATTCATGGAGAGATTAGTGCTACTGCTATTCATAGAGAGATTAGTGCTACCGCTATTCATGGAGAGATTAGTGCTACCGCTATTCATGGAGAGATTAGTGCTACCGCTATTCATGGAGAGATTAGTGCTACTGCTATTCATGGAGAGATTAGTACTACTGCTATTCATGGAGAGATTAGTACTACCGCTATTCATGGAGAGATTAGTGCTACCGCTATTCATGGAGAGATTAGTGCTACTGCTATTCATGGAGAGATTAGTACTACTGCTATTCATGGAGAGATTAGTGCTACTGCTATTCATGGAGAGATTAGTACTACTGCTATTCATGGAGAGATTAGTACTACTGCTATTCATGGAGAGATTAGTGCTACCGCTATTCATGGAGAGATTAGTACTACTGCTATTCATGGAGAGATTAGTGCTACCGCTATTCATGGAGAGATTAGTGCTACCGCTATTCATGGAGAGATTAGTGCTAACGCTATTCATGGAGAGATTAGTGCTACCGCTATTCATGGAGAGATTAGTGCTACCGCTATTCATGGAGAGATTAGTGCTACTGCTATTCATGGAGAGATTAGTACTACTGCTATTCATGGAGAGATTAGTACTACCGCTATTCATGGAGAGATTAGTGCTACCGCTATTCATGGAGAGATTAGTGCTATTCTCACACATGTGACAATGAAATAATCATCTGAATATCAATAGCAAGGCCTAAAACACATGTCATAATGTAATAGTCCTCTGAATATCAATAGCAAGGCCTAAAACACATGTCATAATGTAATAGTCCTCTGAATATCAATAGCAAGGCCTAAAACACATGTCATAATGTAATAGTCCTCTGAATATCAATAGCAAGGCCTAAAACACATGTCATAATGTAATAGTCCTCTGAATATCAATAGCAAGGCCTAAAACACATGTCATAATGTAATAGTCCTCTGAATATCAATAGCAAGGCCTAAAACACATGTCATAATGTAATAGTCCTCTGAATATCAATAGCAAGGCCTAAAACACATGTCATAATGTAATAGTCCTCTGAATATCAATAGCAAGGCCTAAAACACATGTCATAATGTAATAGTCCTCTGAATATCAATAGCAAGGCCTAAAACACATGTCATAATGTAATAGTCCTCTGAATATCAACAGCAAGGCCTAAAACACCTGTCATAATGTAATAGTCCTCTGAATATCAACAGCAAGGCCTAAAACACATGTCATAATGTAATAGTCCTCTGAATATCAATAGCTAGGCCTAAAACACATGTCATAATGTAATAATCCTCTGAATATCAATAGCAAGGCCTAAAACACATGTCATAATGTAATAGTCCTCTGAATATCAATAGCAAGGCCTAAAACACATGTCGTAATGTAATAGTCCTCTGAATATCAACAGCAAGGCCTAAAACACATGTCATAATGTAATAGTCCTCTGAATATCAATAGCAAGGCCTAAAACACATGTCATAATGTAATAATCCTATGAATATCAATAGCAAGGCCTTAAACACATGTCATAATGTAATAGTCCTCTGAATATCAATAGCAAGGCCTAAAACACATGTCGTAATGTAATAGCCTCTGAATATCAATAGCAAGGCCTAAAACACATGTCATAATGTAATAGTCCTCTGAATATCAACAGCAAGGCCTAAAACACATGTCATAATGTAATAGTCCTCTGAATATCAACAGCAAGGCCTAAAACACATGTCATAATGTAATAGTCCTCTGAATATCAATAGCAAGGCCTAAAACACATGTCATAATGTAATAATCCTCTGAATATCAATAGCAAGGCCTAAAACACATGTCATAATGTAATAGTCCTCTGAATATCAATAGCAAGGCCTAAAACACATGTCGTAATGTAATAGTCCTCTGAATATCAATAGCAAGGCCTAAAACACATGTCATAATGTAATAGTCCTCTGAATATCAATAGCAAGGCCTAAAACACATGTCATAATGTAATAATCCTATGAATATCAATAGCAAGGCCTAAAACACATGTCATAATGTAATAGTCCTCTGAATATCAATAGCAAGGCCTAAAACATCATTTGAAGTGGTAATTTAATACTTTTTGACATTTTACATGTTCTATATTAGGATCTATCTGTCCAGTATATAAATCAAACAAATGTATAACACTGAGGTCCTTGAAAATAACAATTAAGTGGTTGAAAATGTCCCTGAAAGTCCTCGAATTTGCCTCGTCAATGTCTGTATGAGCCCTGCTTAACGGATGCATGATCCCAGACCTGTGTTGTTGTATAGGATGTATGGTGTTGAAGGCCACTAGTGTGAAAATCAATAGTCTGAAGGACCAGCAGTGTGAAATGTGCTTGTCGTTACAATGCCCTGCTTCTGTTATTCTCCTTTACAATGCCCTGCTTCTGTTATTCTCCTTTACAATGCCCTTCTTCTGTTATTCTCCTTTACAATGCCCTGCTTCTTTTATTCACCTTTACAATGCCCTGCTTCTGTTATTCTCCTTTACAATGCCCTGCTTCTGTTATTCTCCTTTACAATGCCCTGCTTCTGTTATTCTCCTTTACAATGCCCTGCTTCTGTTATTCACCTTTACAATGCCCTGCTTCTGTTATTCTACTTTACAATGCCCTGCTTCTGTTATTCTCCTTTACAATGCCCTGCTTCTGTTATTCTCCTTTACAATGCCCTGCTTCTGTTATTCTCCTTTACAATGCCCTGCTTCTTTTATTCACCTTTACAATGCCCTGCTTCTGTTATTCTCCTTTACAATGCCCTGCTTCTGTTATTCTCCTTTACAATGCCCTGCTTCTGTTATTCTCCTTTACAAGGCCCTGCTTCTGTTATTCTCCTTTACAATGCCCTGCTTCTGTTATTCTCCTTTACAATGCCTTGCTTCTGTTATTCTCCTTTACAATGCCCTGCTTCTGTTATTCTCCTGTACAATGCCCTGCTTCTGTTATTCTCCTTTACAATGCCCTGCTTCTGTTATTCTCCTTTACAATGCCCTGCTTCTGTTATTCTCCTTTACAATGCCCTGCTTCTGTTATTCTCCTTTACAATGCCCTGCTTCTGTTATTCTCCTTTATTGTCCTGCCTATTGAACTCTATAGAAGTCTCATCAAAAAGAAGAAGTCAACATCTTTACAATGATTATTACCTAGTTCCCCTTGGTCCTCTCTGAGCAGTGTTGTCTTATAGTTGATGTTGTGTGAAGATTAAACCATCCCTCTGAATGAAACGGTCTGCTAGAGACACTATGCAGAAATCACTCCTCCGTTTCCCCGGTTGTAAAACGCTAATAGTTCACCTCTTGTCAGTTTATGGGACAAAACAAGCGAGTGCAGTGTAGTTAGAATCATTGTACCATCTAAAACCGCTGTGAAAATATAGAATATAAATATATTAGCCATAACCCAAAATATTGTATTTTCAGCTGTTTGAAGCTGGTGTATAAAACCGAAAGCAAAAGATGCTTAAACGGAACTTCAATTACCGGAGGCATAGACATACAGCACATAGACATACAGCACATAGACATACAGCACATAGACATACAGCACATATACATACAGCACATAGACATACAGCACATAGACATACAGCACATAGACATACAGCACCTGGACATACAGCACATAGATATACAGCACATAGACATACAGCACATAGACGTACAGCACATAGACGTACAGCACATAGACATACAGCACATAGACATACAGCACATAGACATACAGCACATAGACATACAGCACATAGACATACAGCACATAGACATACAGCACATAGACATACAGCACATATACATACAGCACATAGACATACAGCACATAGACATACAGCACATAGACATACAGCACATAGACATACAGCACATAGACATACAGCACATAGACATACAGCACATATACATACAGCACATAGACATACAGCACATAGACATACAGCACATAGACATACAGCACATAGACATACAGCACATAGACATACAGCACATAGACATACAGCACATAGACATACAGCACATAGACATACAGCACATAGAACAGAAACGTTTTATTTTACCTTAATTTAAACTTTATTTAACAAGACAAGTCAGTTAAGAACAAATTATTATTTACACTGAGGGTCTACCAGGTTAACCAGTTGGTTAACCAGTGGGTTAACCGGTGGGTTAACTGCCTTGTTCAGGGGCAGAACGACCTTGTCAGCTCGGGGATTCGATCCAGCAACCTTTCGTTCTCTGGCCCACCGCTCTAACCACTAGGTGACCTGCTGCACCATCTCTGGCCCACCGCTCTAACCACTAGGTGGCCTGCTGCACCATCTCTGGCCCACCGCTCTAACCACTAGGTGACCTGCCGCACCATCTCTGGCCCACCGCTCTAACCACTAGGTGACCTGCTGCACCATCTCTGGCCCACCGCTCTAACCACTAGGTGACCTGCCGCACCATCTCTGGCCCACCGCTCTAACCACTAGGTGACCTGCTGCACCATCTCTGGCCCACCGCTCTAACCACTAGGTGACCTGCCGCACCATCTCTGGCCCACCGCTCTAACCACTAGGTGACCTGCTGCACCATCTCTGGCCCACCGCTCTAACCACTAGGTGACCTGCTGCACCATCTCTGGCCCACCGCTCTAACCACTAGGTGACCTGCCGCACCATCTCTGGCCCACCACTCTAACCACTAGGTGACCTGCCCCACCATCTCTGGCCCACCGCTCTAACCACTAGGTGACCTGCCCCACCATCTCTGGCCCACCGCTCTAACCACTAGGTGACCTGCCCCACCATCTCTGGCCCACCGCTCTAACCACTAGGTGACCTGCCGCACCATCTCTGGCCCACCGCTCTAACCACTAGGTGACCTGCCCCACCATCTCTGGCCCACCGCTCTAACCACTAGGCGACCTGCTGCACCATCTCTGGCCCACCGCTCTAACCACTAGGTGACCTGCCGCACCATCTCTGGCCCACCGCTCTAACCACTAGGTGACCTGCTGCACCATCTCTGGCCCACCGCTCTAACCACTAGGTGACCTGCCGCACCATCTCTGGCCCACCGCTCTAACCACTAGGTGACCTGCTGCACCATCTCTGGCCCACCGCTCTAACCACTAGGTGACCTGCCGCACCATCTCTGGCCCACCGCTCTAACCACTAGGTGACCTGCTGCACCATCTCTGGCCCACCGCTCTAACCACTAGGTGACCTGCCGCACCATCTCTGGCCCACCGCTCTAACCACTAGGTGACCTGCTGCACCATCTCTGGCCCACCGCTCTAACCACTAGGTGACCTGCTGCACCATCTCTGGCCCACCGCTCTAACCACTAGGTGACCTGCCGCACCATCTCTGGCCCACCACTCTAACCACTAGGTGACATGCCCCACCATCTCTGGCCCACCGCTCTAACCACTAGGTGACCTGCCCCACCATCTCTGGCCCACCGCTCTAACCACTAGGTGACCTGCCCCACCATCTCTGGCCCACCGCTCTAACCACTAGGTGACCTGCCGCACCATCTCTGGCCCACCGCTCTAACCACTAGGTGACCTGCCCCACCATCTCTGGCCCACCGCTCTAACCACTAGGCGACCTGCTGCACCATCTCTGGCCCACCGCTCTAACCACTAGGTGACCTGCCCCACCATCTCTGGCCCACCGCTCTAACCACTAGGCGACCTGCCCCACCATCTCTGGCCCACCGCTCTAACCACTAGGCGACCTGCCGCACCATCTCTGGCCCACCGCTCTAACCACTAGGCGACCTGCCCCACCATCTCTGGCCCACCGCTCTAACCACTAGGCGACCTGCCGCACCATCTCTGGCCCACCGCTCTAACCACTAGGTGACCTGCTGCACCATCTCTGGCCCACCGCTCTAACCACTAGGTGACCTGCCGCACCATCTCTGGCCCACCGCTCTAACCACTAGGTGACCTGCCGCACCATCTCTGGCCCACCGCTCTAACCACTAGGTGACCTGCTGCACCATCTCTGGCCCACCGCTCTAATCACTAGGTGACCTGCCGCACCATCTCTGGCCCACCGCTCTAACCACTAGGTGACCTGCCCCACCATCTCTGGCCCACCGCTCTAACCACTAGGTGACCTGCCCCACCATCTCTGGCCCACCGCTCTAACCACTAGGTGACCTGCCGCACCATCTCTGGCCCACCGCTCTAACCACTAGGTGACCTGCTGCACCATCTCTGGCCCACCGCTCTAACCACTAGGTGACCTGCCGCACCATCTCTGGCCCACCGCTCTAACCACTAGGTGACCTGCTGCACCATCTCTGGCCCAACGCTCTAACCACTAGGTGACCTGCCGCACCATCTCTGGCCCACCGCTCTAACCACTAGGTGACCTGCCGCACCATCTCTGGCCCACCGCTCTAACCACTAGGTGACCTGCTGCACCATCTCTGGCCCACCGCTCTAACCACTAGGCGACCTGCCGCACCATCTCTGGCCCACCGCTCTAACCACTAGGTGACCTGCTGCACCATCTCTGGCCCACCGCTCTAACCACTAGGTGACCTGCCGCACCATCTCTGGCCCACCGCTCTAACCACTAGGCGACCTGCCGCACCATCTCTGGCCCACCGCTCTAACCACTAGGCGACCTGCCGCACCATCTCTGGCCCACCGCTCTAACCACTAGGTGACCTGCTGCACCATCTCTGGCCCACCGCTCTAACCACTAGGTGACCTGCTGCACCATCTCTGGCCCACCGCTCTAACCACTAGGTGACCTGCCCCACCATCTCTGGCCCACCGCTCTAACCACTAGGTGACCTGCCGCACCATCTCTGGCCCACCGCTCTAACCACTAGGTGACCTGCCGCACCATCTCTGGCCCACCGCTCTAACCACTAGGTGACCTGCCGCACCATCTCTGGCCCACCGCTCTAACCACTAGGTGACCTGCCCCACCATCTCTGGCCCACCGCTCTAACCACTAGGTGACCTGCCGCACCATCTCTGGCCCACCGCTCTAACCACTAGGTGACCTGCCGCACCATCTCTGGCCCACCGCTCTAACCACTAGGTGACCTGCCCCACCATCTCTGGCCCACCGCTCTAACCACTAGGTGACCTGCCGCACCATCTCTGGCCCACCGCTCTAACCACTAGGTGACCTGCCGCACCATCTCTGGCCCACCGCTCTAACCACTAGGTGACCTGCCGCACCAAAATCTACCGTTTTGAAGTGACATGTTTAATCAGGAATTATAGACGAGAAAATATAGAAAACAAACATACAGCTTTTTGAATATGTTGTTTTGTCAGCTAATACTTTGCTATAAGAAAAATAAATCTGTTTATCAGATCATAAATACCAACCTTTAATGAGAAATAATATGAATAGCACTAGGCTACATGGCTTAGTGGTGAAATCTCCCGGTTAAACCTCTTTGGCTTTTTACTTACAACAGTTATGTAAGCCCTGTTTTCACTGACATCCACATTCATCTTATATAACGTAATGGTGCTGAAGAGAGATGATGTGTTGCGTTACACGACAGTTTGAAAGAGATTCCACTAACACATCACGTGTTGCTTTTCCACTCACTCACCTTCGTTTGTTGACCACCAACAATCGTTACTAATGATTAGGACAATTGGCTTGTTGTTTTGAGCTGCTTTAGGCTTTGGGGTTTAGTCTTCAGACAGTTTATGTAAATGAGGGTGTTTCCTCTGGCCCCTGAGAGGAGAAGGGCTTAAAGACGCTGCGGTCTGACAGTGATACAATGCTGCTGTATCACCTCCATTGGTCCTCTGAGCGGAGAGAGATAGAGGGAGAGAGACGGAGGGAGAGGGACAGGGGGTAGAGAGATGGATGGAGAGAGATAGAGGGAGAGAGATAGAGGGAGAGAGACAAGGGGTAGAGATATGGATGGAGAGAGATAGAGGGAGAGAGATAGAGGGAGAGAGATAGAGGGAGAGAGATGGAGGGAGAGGGAGAGAGACGGAGGGAGAGAGACAGGGGGTAGAGAGATGGAGGGAGGGAGAGGGACAGGGGGTAGAGAGATGGAGGGAGGAGAGGGACAGGGGGTAGAGAGATGGAGGGAGAGGGACAGGGGGTAGAGAGAGGGAGCGAGAGGGACAGGAGGTAGAGATTTGGAGGGAGGGAGAGGGACAGGAGGTAGAGAGATGGAGCGAGAGGGACAGGGGGTAGAGAGATGGAGGGAGGGAGAGGGACAGGGGGTAGAGAGATGGAGGGAGGGAGAGGGACAGGGGCTAGAGAGATGGAGGGAGAGGGACTGGGGGTAGAGAGATGGAGAGAGGGAGAGGGACAGGGGGTAGAGAGATGGAGGGAGAGGGACAGGGGGTAGAGAGATGGAGGGAGGGAGAGAGAGATGGAGGGTGTGGTTGGCAGACGTTTTGTTGGACCAAGTATTTAATTTAATTCTAGTGTTATAGCCTTTCCCCCAACACCACATCCCTGACCTTTACTCTGTTGATTACAGCCTGACCTTTTCTCTGTTGAGGTATATAGATATAGGGGTAACTGGGGTCTAGAGATATAGGGGTAACTGGGGTCTAGAGATATAGGGGTAACTGGGGTCTAGAGATATAGGGGTAACTGGGGTCTGGAGATATAGGGGTAACTGAGGTATAGAGATATAGGGGTAACTGGGGTCTAGATATATAGGGGTAACTGAGGTATAGAGATATAGGGGTAACAGAGGTATAGAGATATAGGTGTAACTGAGGTCTAGATACAGTATATAGGGGTAACTGGGGTCTGGAGAAATAGGGGTAACTGGGGTCAGAGAGGAAGAGAGAGGAGAGGGGAAGCGACAGAGAGGAAGAGAGAAGAGAGGGGAAGAGACAGAGAGGAAGAGATTGAGGGAGAGAGGAAGAGAGAGAGGAAGAGAGAGAGAGGGAGAGAGAGTAGAGGGGAAGCGACAGAGAGGAAGAGAGAAGAGAGGGGAAGCGACAGAGAGGAAGAGTGGAAGTCACTTGACAGGACAAATCACCTTGACCTGAGATTCACCTCCTCAATGTCTTGCTGGTTCAGATTCACCCTCGGTGCTCGCTGCTCTTTTCAGCCATAAATAGCCAGTATGACTTCTGGGCCCAGCGGACTCAACTCAGTCCCATGACTGCATATATAGTCCATTAAAACATCAAGCACTGTACCCTTTCCTTCAACTTGATTCAAATTGAAAATTGCGTGGACATACTGTTTTTAGATCAGTTACATCCTATAATTAATTTCAATACTTGATCTGTTTTAGAAATCTACGTTTCTCCGAGGACTGTAGTTGAAAGCAGACAGGTGGACAGATACCACACCTCTCCTCCAGTAAGGTTGAACCTGTCTCTAATCAACAGACAGACACCACACCTCTCCTCCAGTAAGGTTGAACCTGTCTCTAATCAACAGACAGATACCACACCTCTCCTCCAGTAAGGTTGAACCTGTCTCTAATCAACAGACAGACACCACACCTCTCCTCCAGTAAGGTTGAACCTGTCTCTAATCAACAGACAGACACCACACCTCTCCTCCAGTAAGGTTGAACCTGTCTCTAATCAACAGACAGATACCACACCTCTCCTCCAGTAAGGTTGAACCTGTCTCTAATCAACAGACAGATACCACACCTCTCCTCCAGTAAGGTTGAACCTGTCTCTAATCAACATACAGACACCACACCTCTCCTCCAGTAAGGTTGAACCTGTCTCTAATCAACAGACAGATACCACACCTCTCCTCCAGTAAGGTTGAACCTGTCTCTAATCAACATACAGACACCACACCTCTCCTCCAGTAAGGTTGAACCTGTCTCTAATCAACAGACAGACACCACACCTCTCCTCCAGTAAGGTTGAACCTGTCTCTAATCAACAGACAGATACCACACCTCTCCTCCAGTAAGGTTGAACCTGTCTCTAATCAACAGACAGATACCACACCTCTCCTCCAGTAAGGTTGAACCTGTCTCTAATCAACAGACAGACACCACACCTCTCCTCCAGTAAGGTTGAACCTGTCTCTAATCAACAGACAGACACCACACCTCTCCTCCAGTAAGGTTGAACCTGTCTCTAATCAACAGACAGACACCACACCTCTCCTCCAGTAAGGTTGAACCTGTCTCTAATCAACAGACAGATACCACACCTCTCCTCCAGTAAGGTTGAACCTGTCTCTAATCAACAGACAGATACCACACCTCTCCTCCAGTAAGGTTGAACCTGTCTCTAATCAACATACAGACACCACACCTCTCCTCCAGTAAGGTTGAACCTGTCTCTAATCAACAGACAGATACCACACCTCTCCTCCAGTAAGGTTGAACCTGTCTCTAATCAACAGACAGATACCACACCTCTCCTCCAGTAAGGTTGAACCTGTCTCTAATCAACAGACAGATACCACACCTCTCCTCCAGTAAGGTTGAACCTGTCTCTAATCAACAGACAGATACCACACCTCTCCTCCAGTAAGGTCGAACCTGTCTCTAATCAACATACAGACACCACACCTCTCCTCCAGTAAGGTTGAACCTGTCTCTAATCAACAGACAGATACCACACCTCTCCTCCAGTAAGGTTGAACCTGTCTCTAATCAACAGACAGACACCACACCTCTCCTCCAGTAAGGTTGAACCTGTCTCTAATCAACATACAGACACCACACCTCTTCTCCAGTAAGGTTGAACCTGTCTCTAATCAACAGACAGACACCACACCTCTCCTCCAGTAAGGTTGAACCTGTCTCTAATCAACATACAGACACCACACATCTCCTCCAGTAAGGTTGAACCTGTCTCTAATCAACATACAGACACCACACCTTTCCTCCAGTAAGGTTGAACCTGTCTCTAATCAACATACAGACACCACACCTCTCCTCCAGTAAGGTTGAACCTGTCTCTAATCAACATACAGACACCACACCTCTCCTCCAGTAAGGTTGAACCTGTCTCTAATCAACAGACAGACACCACACCTCTCCTCCAGTAAGGTTGAACCTGTCTCTAATCAACAGACAGATACCACACCTCTCCTCCAGTAAGGTTGAACCTGTCTCTAATCAACAGACAGTGTGAGGTGTTTTCATGTTTCTAATAACTAAAGGTGTTTTCATGTCTCTGTGTTAATAACTACAGGTGTTTTCATGGCTCTAATAACTACAGGTGTTTTCATGTTTCTAATAACTACAGGTGTTTTCATGTCTCTGTGTTAATAACTACAGGTGTTTTCATGGCTCTGTGTTAATAACTACAGGTGTTTTCATGGCTCTGTGTTAATAACTACAGGTGTTTTCATGGCTCTGTGTTAATAACTACAGGTGTTTTCATGGCTCTGTGTTAATAACTACAGGTGTTTTCATGGCTCTGTGTTAATAACTACAGGTGTTTTCATGTCTCTAATAACTACAGGTGTTTTCATGTCTCTAATAACTACAGGTGTTTTCATGTCTCTAATAACTACAGGTGTTTTCATGTCTCTAATAACTACAGGTGTTTTCATGGCACTGTGTTAATAACTACAGGTGTTTTCATGTCTCTAATAACTACAGATGTTTTCATGTCTCTAATGACTACAGGTGTTTTCATGTCTCTAATAACTACAGGTGTTTTCATGTCTCTAATAACTACAGGTGTTTTCATGTCTCTGTGTTAATAACTACAGGTGTTTTCATGTCTCTAATAACTACAGATGTTTTCATGTCTCTAATGACTACAGGTGTTTTCATGTCTCTAATAACTACAGTTGTTTTCATGTCTCTGTGTTAATAACTACAGGTGTTTTCATGTCTCTAATAACTACAGGTGTTTTCATGTCTCTAATAACTACAGGTGTTTTCATGTCTCTAATAACTACAGGTGTTTTCATGGCTCTGTGTTAATAACTACAGGTGTTAACATGTCTCTGTTTTAATAACTACAGGTGTTTTCATGTCTCTAATAACTACAGGTGTTTTCATGTCTCTAATAACTACAGGTGTTTTCATGTCTCTAATAACTATAGGTGTCTTCATGTCTCTAATAACTACAGGTGTTTTCATGGCTCTGTGTTAATAACTACAGGTGTTAACATGTCTCTGTGTTAATAACTACAGGTGTGTTCATGTCTCTAATAACTACAGGTGTTTTCATGTCTCTAATAACTACATGTGTTTTCATGTCTCTGTGTTAATAACTACAGGTGTTTTCATGTCTCTGTGTTAATAACTACAGGTGTTTTCATGTCTCTGTGTTAATAACTACAGGTGTTTTCATGTCTCTTATAACTACAGGTGTTTTCATGTCTCTAATAACTACAGGTGTTTTCATGTCTCTAATAACTACAGGTGTTTTCATGTCTCTGTGTTAATAACTACAGGTGTTTTCATGTCTCTAATAACTACAGGTGTTTTCATGTCTCTGTGTTAATAACTACAGGTGTTTTCATGTCTCTAATAACTACAGGTGTTTTCATGGCTCTGTGTTAATAACTACAGGTGTTTTCATGTCTCTAATAACTACAGGTGTTTTCACGTCTCTGTGTTAATAACTACAGGTGTTTTCATGTCTCTAATAACTACAGATGTTTTCATGTCTCTAATAACTACAGGTGTTTTCATGTCTCTGTGTTAATAACTACAGGTGTTTTCATGTCTCTAATAACTACAGATGTTTTCATGTCTCTAATAACTACAGATGTTTTCATGTCTCTAATAACTACAGGTGTTTTCATGTCTCTGTGTTAATAACTACAGGTGTTTTCATGTCTCTAATAACTACAGGTGTTTTCACGGCTCTGTCTTAATAACTACAGGTGTTTTCATGTCTCTGTGTTAATAACTACAGGTGTTTTCATGTCTCTAATAACTACAGGTGTTTTCATGTCTCTAATAACTACAGGTGTTTTCATGTCTCTGTTTTAATAACTACAGGTGTTTTCATGTCTCTAATAACTACAGGTGTTTTCATGGCTCTGTGTTAATAACTACAGGTGTTTTCATGTCTCTAATAACTACAGATGTTTTCATGTCTCTAATAACTACAGATGTTTTCATGTCTCTGATAACTACAGGTGTTTTCACGTCTCTGTGTTAATAACTACAGGTGTTTTCATGTCTCTAATAACTACAGATGTTTTCATGTCTCTAATAACTACAGGTGTTTTCATGTCTCTGTGTTAATAACTACAGGTGTTTTCATGTCTCTGTGTTAATAACTACAGGTGTTTTCATGTCTCTAATAACTACAGATGTTTTCATGTCTCTAATAACTACAGATGTTTTCATGTCTCTAATAACTACAGGTGTTTTCATGGCTCTAATAACTACAGGTGTTTTCATGGCTCTGTGTTAATAACTACAGGTGTTTTCATGACTCTGTGTTAATAACTACAGATGTTTTCATGTCTCTAATAACTACAGATGTTTTCATGTCTCTAATAACTACAGGTGTTTTCATGTCTCTGTGTTAATAACTACAGGTGTTTTCATGTCTCTAATAACTACAGGTGTTTTCACGGCTCTGTCTTAATAACTACAGGTGTTTTCATGTCTCTGTGTTAATAACTACAGGTGTTTTCATGTCTCTAATAACTACAGGTGTTTTCATGTCTCTGATAACTACAGGTGTTTTCATGTCTCTAATAACTACAGGTGTTTTCATGTCTCTGTGTTAATAACTACAGATGTTTTCATGTCTCTAATAACTACAGATGTTTTCATGTCTCTAATAACTACAGGTGTTTTCATGTCTCTAATAACTACAGGTGTTTTCATGTCTCTAATAACTACAGGTGTTTTCATGACTCTGTGTTAATTACTACAGGTGTTTTCATGGCTCTAATAACTACAGGTGTTTTCAAGTCTCTAATAACTACAGGTGTTTTCATGGCTCTGTGTTAATAACTACAGGTGTTTTCATGTCTCTAATAACTACAGGTGTTTTCATGTCTCTAATAACTACAGGTGTTTTCATGTCTCTGTGTTAATAACTACAGGTGTTTTCATGGCTCTGTGTTAATAACTACAGGTGTTTTCATGGCTCTAATAACTACAGGTGTTTTCTTGGCTCTAATAACTACAGGTGTTTTCATGGCTCTAATAACTACAGGTGTTTTCATGGCTCTGTGTTAATAACTACAGGTGTTTTCATGGCTCTAATAACTACAGGTGTTTTCATGGCTCTGTGATAACTCTGGGTCTCTCATGACTCGGTAATCTGGTGGGTACTATACTGAATGGTTTGAGTGACTGTAACTAGGCAACCTGTTGGGTACTATACTGAATGGTATGAGTGACTGTAACTAGGCAACCTGGTGGGTACTATACTGTACTGAATGGTATGAGAGACTGTAACTAGGCAACCTGGTGGGTACTATACTGAATGGTATGAGAGACTGTAACTAGGCTACCTGGTGGGTACTATACTGTACTACACTGAATGGTATGAGTGACTGTAACTAGGCAACCTGCTGGGTACTATAGTGAATGGTATGAGAGACTGTAACTAGGCTACCTGGTGGGTACTATACTGTACTACACTGAATGGTATGAGTGACTATAACTAGGCAACCTGGTGGGTACTATACTGAATGGTATGAGAGACTGTAACTAAGCAACCTGGTGGGTACTATACTGTACTATACTGAATGGTATGAGAGACTGTAACTAGGCAACCTGGTGGGTACTATACTGTACTACACTGAATGGTATGAGAGACTGTAACTAGGCAACCTGGTGGGTACTATACTGTACTATACTGAATGGTATGAGAAACTGTAACTAGGCAACCTGGTGGGTACTATACTGTACTATACTGAATGGTATGAGAGACTAACTAGGCAACCTGCTGGGTACTATAGTGAATGGTATGAGAGACTGTAACTAGGCAACCTAGTGGGTACCATACTGAATGGTATGAGAGACTGTAACTAGGCAACCTGGTTGGTACTATACTGTACTATACTGAATGGTATGCGAGACTGTAACTAGGCAACCTGGTGGGTACTATACTGTACTATACTGAATGGTATGAGAGACTGTAACTAGGCAACCTGGTGGGTACTATACTGTACTATACTGAATGGTATGAGAGACTGTAACTAGGCAACCTGGTTGGTACTATACTGTACTATCCTGAATGGTATGAGAGACTGTAACTAGGCAACCTGGTGGGTACTATACTGAATGGTATGAGAGACTGTAACTAGGCAACCTGGTGGGTACTATACTGTACAGTACTGAATGGTATGAGAGACTGTAACTAGGCAACCTGGTGGGTACTATACTGAATGGTATGCGAGACTGTAACTAGGCAACCTGGTGTGTACTATACAGTACTATACTGAATGGTATGAGAGACTGTAACTAGGTAACCTGGTGGGTACTATACTGTACTATACTGAATGGTACGAGTGACTGTAACTAGGCAACCTGGTGGGTACTATACTGAATGGTATGAGAGACTGTAACTAGGCAACCTGGTGGGTACTATACTGAATGGTATGAGAGACTGTAACTAAGCAACCTGGTGGGTACTATACTGTACTATACTGAATAGTATGAGAGACTGTAACTAGGCAACCTGCTGGGTACTGTACTGTATTATACTGAATGGTATGAGAGACTGTAACTAGGCAACCTGCTGGGTACTGTACTGTACTATACTGAATGGTATGAGAGACTGTAACTAGGCAACCTGCTGGGTACTGTACTGTACTATACTGAATGGTATGAGAGACTGTAACTAGGCAACCTGCTGGGTACTGTACTGTATTATACTGAATGGTATGAGAGACTGTAACTAGGCAACCTGCTGGGTACTGTACTGTACTATACTGAATGGTATGAGAGACTGTAACTAGGCAACCTGCTGGGTACTGTACTGTATTATACTGAATGGTATGAGAGACTGTAACTAGGCAACCTGCTGGGTACTGTACTGTACTATACTGAATGGTATGAGAGACTGTAACTAGGCAACCTGCTGGGTACTGTACTGTACTATACTGAATGGTATGAGAGACTGTAACTAGGCAACCTGCTGGGTACTGTACTGTACTATCCTGAATGGTATGAGAGACTGTAACTAGGCAACCTGCTGGGTACTGTACTGTACTATCCTGAATGGTATGAGAGACTGTAACTAGGCAACCTGGTGGGTACTGTGCTGTACTATCCTGAATGGTATGAGAGACTGTAACTAGGCAACCTGCTGGGTACTGTACTGTACTATCCTGAATGGTATGAGAGACTGTAACTAGGCAACCTGCTAGGTACTGTACTGTACTATCCTGAATGGTATGAGAGACTGTAACTAGGCAACCTGCTGGGTACTGTACTGTACTATACTGAATGGTATGGCAGCTAACTGTTCTAGTGCTTATGACTGGCTGATGTGGAAACAGATCAAATGACACACAACAGGATTACGACAGGCTGGTTTTCTCCATCCTGTCCTACATTAAGAGCAGTGAAACCACAGGGTTAGAGATTACGACAGGCTGGTTTTCTCCATCCTGTCCTACATTAAGAGCAGTGAAACCACAGGGTTAGAGATTACGACAGGCTGGTTTTCTCCACCCTGTCCTACATTAAGAGCAGTGAAACCACAGGGTTAGAGATTACGACAGGCTGGTTTTCTCCATCCTGTCCTACATTAAGAGCAGTGAAACCACAGGGTTAGAGATTACGACAGGCTGGTTTTCTCCATCCTGTCCTACATTAAGAGCAGTGAAACCACAGGGTTAGAGATTACAACAGGCTGGTTTTCTCCATCCTGTCCTACATTAAGAGCAGTGAAACCACAGGGTTAGAGATTACGACAGGCTGGTTTTCTCCATCCTGTCCTACATTAAGAGCAGTGAAACCACAGGGTTAGAGATTACGACAGGCTGGTTTTCTCCATCCTGTCCTACATTAAGAGCAGTGAAACCACAGGGTTAGAGATTACGACAGGCTGGTTTTCTCCATCCTGTCCTACATTAAGAGCAGTGAAACCACAGGGTTAGAGATTACGACAGGCTGGTTTTCTCCATCCTGTCCTACATTAAGAGCAGTGAAACCACAGGGTTAGAGATTACGACAGGCTGGTTTTCTCCATCCTGTCCTACATTAAGAGCAGTGAAACCACAGGGTTAGAGATTACGACAGGCTGGTTTTCTCCATCCTGTCCTACATTAAGAGCAGTGAAACCACAGGGTTAGAGATTACGACAGGCTGGTTTTCTCCATCCTGTCCTACATTAAGAGCAGTGAAACCACAGGGTTAGAGATTACGACAGGCTGGTTTTCTCCATCCTGTCCTACATTAAGAGCAGTGAAACCACAGGGTTAGAGATTACGACAGGCTGGTTTTCTCCATCCTGTCCTACATTAAGAGCAGTGAAACCACAGGGTTAGAGATTACGACAGGCTGGTTTTCTCCATCCTGTCCTACATTAAGAGCAGTGAAACCACAGGGTTAGAGATTACGACAGGCTGGTTTTCTCCATCCTGTCCTACATTAAGAGCAGTGAAACCACAGGGTTAGAGATTACGACAGGCTGGTTTTCTCCATCCTGTCCTACATTAAGAGCAGTGAAACCACAGGGTTAGAGATTACGACAGGCTGGTTTTCTCCATCCTGTCCTACATTAAGAGCAGTGAAACCACAGGGTTAGAGATTACGACAGGCTGGTTTTCTCCATCCTGTCCTACATTAAGAGCAGTGAAACCACAGGGTTAGAGATTACGACAGGCTGGTTTTCTCCATCCTGTCCTACATTAAGAGCAGTGAAACCACAGGGTTAGAGATTACGACAGGCTGGTTTTCTCCATCCTGTCCTACATTAAGAGCAGTGAAACCACAGGGTTAGAGATTACGACAGGCTGGTTTTCTCCATCCTGTCCTACATTAAGAGCAGTGAAACCACAGGATTAGAGATTACGACAGGCTGGTTTTCTCCATCCTGTCCTACATTAAGAGCAGTGAAACCACAGGGTTAGAGATTTACGACGAGGTTTTAGAAGGTGGTCCTCTGGCACTTTAAACACAGTTGAGCCGCGTTAGAGATGCTTTGCAAATCTGATTGGATGGGTTTGGTCAGGAAGGTTTAAAGAGCACTCGTGTCTCATTCTGCCACCTCAGGGAAAGCTCTCTCTGCCTGGGATCATTCTGCCTCAGCACCCTGTTCCCTATACTCTATAGTGCACTACCAGGGCCTGTAGTAGTGCACTATCTAATGAATAGGGTGCCATTTGTAATGCACCCCATGGAAAGAGGTTCATATTTACCGAGGATGACAGACAGGAAGTTGGATATTTCTGAGCCAACAGGATTAATCCATCATGTTGATCTCAGTATGTGCTCATTTCCTGAGAGAGAGAGAGATAGAGAGAGAGAGAGAGAGAGAGAGAGAGAGAGAGAGAGAGAGAGAGAGAGAGAGAGAGAGAGAGAGAGAGAGATTAAAAGTAGTTGGTTAAAGTGTATGTAAACTTCCGACTTCAACTGTATATACAGGGTCAGTAGATACAGTATGTATAGGGGTCAGGGGACTATATACAGGGTCAGTAGATACAGTATGTATATAGGGGTCAGGTGACTATATACAGGGTCAGTAGATACAGTATGTATAGGGGTCAGGTGACTATATACAGGGTCAGTAGATACAGTATGTATAGGTGTCAGGTGACTATATACAGGGTCAGTAGATACAGTATGTATAGGTGTCAGGTGACTATATACAGGGTCAGTAGATACAGTATGTATAGGGGTCAGGTGACTATATACAGGCTCAGTAGATACAGTATGTATAGGGGTCAGGGGACTATATACAGGCTCAGTAGATACAGTATGTATAGGGGTCAGGTGACTATATACAGGGTCAGTAGATACAGTATATATAGGGGTCAGGTGACTATATACAGGATCAGTAGATACAGTATGTATAGGTGTCAGGTGACTATATACAGGGTCAGTAGATACAGTATGTATAGGGGTCAGGTGACTATATACAGGGTTAGTAGATACAGTATGTATAGGGGTCAGGTGACTATATACAGGGTCAGTAGATACAGTATATATAGGGGTCAGGTGACTATATACAGGGTCAGTAGATACAGTATATATAGGGGTCAGGTGACTATATACAGGGTCAGTAGATACAGTATGTATAGGGGTCAGGGGACTATATACAGGGTCAGTAGATACAGTATGTATAGGGGTCAGGTGACTATATACAGGGTCAGTAGATACAGTATGTATAGGGGTCAGGTGACTATATACATGTTCAGTAGATACAGTATATATAGGGGTCAGGTGACTATATACAGGGTCAGTAGATACAGTATGTATAGGGGTCAGGTGACTATATACAGGGTCAGTAGATACAGTATATATAGGGGTCAGGGGACTATATACAGGGTCAGGAGATACAGTATGTATAGGGGTCAGGGGACTATATACAGGGTCAGTAGATACAGTATGTATAGGGGTCAGGTGACTATATACAGGGTCAGTAGATACAGTATGTATAGGGGTCAGGTGAGTATATACAGGGTCAGTAGATACAGTATGTATAGGGGTCAGGTGACTATATACAGGGTCAGTAGATACAGTATGTATAGGGGTCAGGTGACTATATACAGGGTCAGTAGATACAGTATGTATAGGGGTCAGGTGACTATATACAGGGTCAGTAGATACAGTATATATAGGGGTCAGGTGACTATATACAGGGTCAGTAGATACAGTATGTATAGGGGTCAGGTGACTATATACAGGCTCAGTAGATACAGTATATATAG
The DNA here is from genome assembly GCF_013265735.2 of Oncorhynchus mykiss. Lineage (NCBI taxonomy): Eukaryota > Metazoa > Chordata > Actinopteri > Salmoniformes > Salmonidae > Oncorhynchus > Oncorhynchus mykiss. Next base: position 345,916 of record NW_023493671.1, on the reverse strand, counting down.
GGGTCAGGTGACTATATACAGGGTCAGTAGATACAGTATATATAGGGGTCAGGGGACTATATACAGGTTCAGTAGATACAGTATGTATAGGGGTCAGGGGACTATATACAGGGTCAGTAGATACAGTATGTATAGGGGTCAGGTGACTATATACAGGGTCAGTAGATACAGTATATATAGGTGTCAGGTGACTATATACAGGGTCAGTAGATACAGTATGTATAGGGGTCAGGTGACTATATACAGGGTCAGTAGATACAGTATGTATAGGGGTCAGGTGACTATATACAGGCTCAGTAGATACAGTATGTATAGGGGTCAGGGGACTATATACAGGGTCAGTAGATACAGTATATATAGGGGTCAGGGGACTATATACAGGCTCAGTAGATACAGTATGTATAGGGGTCAGGGGACTATATACAGGGTCAGTAGATACAGTATGTATAGGGGTCAGGGACTATATACAGAGTCAGGAGATACAGTATGTATAGGGGTCAGGTGACTATATACAGGCTCAGTAGATACAGTATGTATAGGGGTCAGGGGACTATATACAGGGTCAGTAGATACAGTATGTATAGCGGTCAGGTGACTATATACAGGCTCAGTAGATACAGTATGTATAGGGGTCAGGGGACTATATACAGGCTCAGTAGATACAGTATGTATAGGGGTCAGGTGACTATATACAGGGTCAGTAGATACAGTATGTATAGGGGTCAGGTGACTATATACAGGCTCAGTAGATACAGTATGTATAGGGATCAGGGGACTATATACAGGCTCAGTAGATACAGTATGTATAGGGGTCAGGTGACTATATACAGGCTCAGTAGATACAGTATGTATAGGGGTCAGGGACTATATACAGGGTCAGGAGATACAGTATGTATAGGGGTCAGGGGACTATATACAGGGTCAGGAGATACAGTATATATAGGGGTCAGGGGACTATATACAGGGTCAGTAGATACAGTATGTATAGGCGTCAGGGGACTATATACAGGCTCAGTAGATACAGTATGTATAGGGGTCAGGGGACTATATACAGGGTCAGGAGATACAGTATATATAGGGGTCAGGGGACTATATACAGGGTCAGTAGATACAGTATGTATAGGGGTCAGGGGACTATATACAGGGTCAGTAGATACAGTATATATAGGGGTCAGGAGACTATATACAGGGTCAGTAGATACAGTATGTATAGGGGTCAGGGGACTATATACAGGGTCAGTAGATACAGTATGTATAGGGGTCAGGGGACTATATACAGGGTCAGTAGATACAGTATGTATAGGGGTCAGGTGACTATATACATGGTCAGGAGATACAGTATATATAGGGGTCAGGTGACTATATACAGGGTCAGTAGATACAGTATGTATAGGGGTCAGGGGACTATATACAGGGTCAGGAGATACAGTATATATAGGGGTCAGGTGACTATATACAGGGTCAGTAGATACAGTATGTATAGGGGTCAGGGGACTATATACAGGGTCAGTAGATACAGTATATATAGGGGTCAGGTGACTATATACAGGGTCAGTAGATACAGTATATATAGGGGTCAGGTGACTATATACAGGGTCAGTAGATACAGTATGTATAGGGGTCAGGTGACTATATACAGGGTCAGGAGATACAGTATGTATAGGGGTCAGGGGACTATATACAGGCTCAGTAGATACAGTATGTATAGGGGTCAGGGGACTATATACAGGGTCAGTAGATACAGTATATATAGGGGTCAGGGGACTATATACAGGCTCAGTAGATACAGTATGTATAGGGGTCAGGGGACTATATACAGGGTCAGTAGATACAGTATGTATAGGGGTCAGGGGACTATATACAGGGTCAGTAGATACAGTATGTATAGGGGTCAGGTGACTATATACAGGCTCAGTAGATACAGTATGTATAGGGGTCAGGGGACTATATACAGGGTCAGTAGATACAGTATGTATAGCGGTCAGGTGACTATATACAGGCTCAGTAGATACAGTATGTATAGGGGTCAGGGGACTATATACAGGCTCAGTAGATACAGTATGTATAGGGGTCAGGTGACTATATACAGGGTCAGTAGATACAGTATGTATAGGGGTCAGGTGACTATATACAGGCTCAGTAGATACAGTATGTATAGGGATCAGGGGACTATATACAGGCTCAGTAGATACAGTATGTATAGGGGTCAGGTGACTATATACAGGCTCAGTAGATACAGTATGTATAGGGGTCAGGGACTATATACAGGGTCAGGAGATACAGTATGTATAGGGGTCAGGGGACTATATACAGGGTCAGGAGATACAGTATATATAGGGGTCAGGGGACTATATACAGGGTCAGTAGATACAGTATGTATAGGCGTCAGGGGACTATATACAGGCTCAGTAGATACAGTATGTATAGGGGTCAGGGGACTATATACAGGGTCAGGAGATACAGTATATATAGGGGTCAGGGGACTATATACAGGGTCAGTAGATACAGTATGTATAGGGGTCAGGGGACTATATACAGGGTCAGTAGATACAGTATATATAGGGGTCAGGAGACTATATACAGGGTCAGTAGATACAGTATGTATAGGGGTCAGGGGACTATATACAGGGTCAGTAGATACAGTATGTATAGGGGTCAGGGGACTATATACAGGGTCAGTAGATACAGTATGTATAGGGGTCAGGTGACTATATACATGGTCAGGAGATACAGTATATATAGGGGTCAGGTGACTATATACAGGGTCAGTAGATACAGTATGTATAGGGGTCAGGGGACTATATACAGGGTCAGGAGATACAGTATATATAGGGGTCAGGTGACTATATACAGGGTCAGTAGATACAGTATGTATAGGGGTCAGGGGACTATATACAGGGTCAGTATATACAGTATATATAGGGGTCAGGTGACTATATACAGGGTCAGTAGATACAGTATATATAGGGGTCAGGTGACTATATACAGGGTCAGTAGATACAGTATGTATAGGGGTCAGGTGACTATATACAGGGTCAGGAGATACAGTATGTATAGGGGTCAGGGGACTATATACAGGGTCAGTAGATACAGTATGTATAGGGGTCAGGTGACTATATACAGGGTCAGTAGATACAGTATGTATAGGGGTCAGGTGACTATATACAGGGTCAGTAGATACAGTATATATAGGGGTCAGGGGACTATATACAGGGTCAGTAGATACAGTATGTATAGGGGTCAGGTGACTATATACAGGGTCAGTAGATACAGTATGTATAGGGGTCAGGGGACTATATACAGGGTCAGTAGATACAGTATGTATAGGGGTCAGGGGACTATATACAGGGTCAGTAGATACAGTATGTATAGGGGTCAGGGGACTATATACAGGGTCAGTAGATACAGTATGTATAGGGGTCAGGGGACTATATACAGGGTCAGTAGATACAGTATGTATAGGGGTCAGGTGACTATATACAGGGTCAGTAGATACAGTATATATAGGGGTCAGGTGACTATATACAGGGTCAGTAGATACAGTATGTATAGGGGTCAGGTGACTATATACAGGGTCAGTAGATACAGTATGTATAGGGGTCAGGGGACTATATACAGGGTCAGTAGATACAGTATACATAGGGGTCAGGTGACTATATACAGGGTCAGTAGATACAGTATGTATAGGGGTCAGGTGACTATATACAGGGTCAGTAGATACAGTATGTATAGGGGTCAGGGGACTATATACAGGGTCAGTAGATACAGTATGTATAGGGGTCAGGTGACTATATACAGGGTCAGTAGATACAGTATGTTTAGGGGTCAGGGGACTATATACAGGGTCAGGAAATACAGTATGTATCGGGGTCAGGGGACTATATACAGGGTCAGTAGATACAGTATGTATAGGGGTCAGGGGACTATATACAGGGTCAGGAGATACAGTATGTATCGGGGTCAGGGGACTATATACAGGGTCAGTAGATACAGTATGTATAGGTGTCAGGTGACTATATACAGGGTCAGTAGATACAGTATGTATAGGGGTCAGGGGACTATATACAGGGTCAGTAGATACAGTATGTATAGGGGTCAGGTGACTATATACAGGGTCAGTAGATACAGTATATATAGGGGTCAGGTGACTATATACAGGGTCAGTAGATACAGTATGTATAGGGGTCAGGTGACTATATACAGGGTCAGTAGATACAGTATATATAGGGGTCAGGTGACTATATACAGGGTCAGTAGATACAGTATATATAGGGGTCAGGTGACTATATACAGGGTCAGTAGATACAGTATGTGTAGGGGTCAGGGGACTATATACAGGGTCAGTCTATTACAGAGTTTAGAGTGTTCTGTTCCACCACGTTGTGTCTGTTGACATGGGACATGTCTATTACAGAGTTTAGAGTGTTCTGTTCCACCACGTTGTGTCTGTTGACGTGGGAAATGTCTATTACAGAGTTTAGAGTGTTCTGTTCCACCACGTTGTGTCTGTTGACGTGGGAAATGTCTATTACAGAGTTTAGAGTGGTCTGTTCCACCACGTTGTGTCTGTTGACATGGGAAATGTCTATTACAGAGTTTAGAGTGGTCTGTTCCACCACATTGTGTCTGTTGACGTGGGACATGTCTATTACAGAGTTTAGAGTGTTCTGTTCCACCACGTTGTGTCTGTTGACATGGGAAATGTCTATTACAGAGTTTAGAGTGGTCTGTTCCACCACATTGTGTCTGTTGACGTGGGACATGTCTATTACAGAGTTTAGAGTGTTCTGTTCCACCACGTTGTGTCTGTTGACGTGGGAAATGTCTATTACAGAGTTTAGAGTGTTCCGTTCCACCACGTTGTGTCTGTTGACGTGGGACATGTCTATTACAGAGTTTAGAGTGTTCTGTTCCACCACGTTGTGTCTGTTGACATGGGAAATGTCTATTACAGAGTTTAGAGTGTTCTGTTCCACCACGTTGTGTCTGTTGACATGGGACATGTCTATTACAGAGTTTAGAGTGTTCTGTTCCACCACGTTGTGTCTGTTGACATGGGAAATGTCTATTACAGAGTTTAGAGTGTTCTGTTCCACCACGTTGTGTCTGTTGACATGGGAAATGTCTATTACAGAGTTTAGAGTGTTCTGTTCCACCACGTTGTGTCTGTTGACATGGGAAATGTCTATTACAGAGTTTAGAGTGTTCTGTTCCACCACGTTGTGTCTGTTGACATGGGACATGTCTATTACAGAGTTTAGAGTGTTCTGTTCCACCACGTTGTGTCTGTTGACATGGGAAATGTCTATTACAGAGTTTAGAGTGTTCTGTTCCACCACGTTGTGTCTGTTGACGTGGGAAATGTCTATTACCGAGTTTAGAGTGGTCTGTTCCACCACATTGTGTCTGTTGACATGGGACATGTCTATTACAGAGTTTAGAGTGGTCTGTTCCACCACGTTGTGTCTGTTGACGTGGGACATGTCTATTACAGAGTTTAGAGTGTTCTGTTCCACCATGTTCCACCACGTTGTGTCTGTTGACGTGGGACATGTCTATTACAGAGTTTAGAGTGTTCTGTTCCACCATGTTCCACCACGTTGTGTCTGTTGACGTGGGACATGTCTATTACAGAGTTTAGAGTGTTCTGTTCCACCACATTGTGTCTGTTGACATGGGACATGTCTATTACAGAGTTTAGAGTGGTCTGTTCCACCACGTTGTGTCTGTTGACGTGGGACATGTCTATTACAGAGTTTAGAGTGTTCTGTTCCACCATGTTCCACCACGTTGTGTCTGTTGACGTGGGACATGTCTATTACAGAGTTTAGAGTGTTCTGTTCCACCATGTTCCACCACGTTGTGTCTGTTGACGTGGGACATGTCTATTACAGAGTTTAGAGTGTTCTGTTCCACCACATTGTGTCTGTTGACATGGGACATGTCTATTACAGAGTTTAGAGTGTTCTGTTCCACCACATTGTGTCTGTTGACATGGGAAATGTCTATTTCAGAGTTTAGAGTGGTCTGTTCCACCGCTCTGTGTCTGTTGACATGGGACATGTCTATTACAGAGTTTAGAGTGTTCTGTTCCACCACGTTGTGTCTGTTGACATGGGACATGTCTATTACAGAGTTTAGAGTGTTCTGTTCCACCACTTTCCACCACGTTGTGTCTGTTGACATGGGAAATGTCTATTACAGAGTTTAGAGGGTTCTGTTCCACCACGTTGTGTCTGTTGACGTGGGACATGTCTATTACAGAGTTTAGAGTGTTCTGTTCCACCACGTACCACCACGTTGTGTCTGTTGACATGGGACATGTCTATTACAGAGTTTAGAGTGTTCCGTTCCACCACGTTGTGTCTGTTGACGTGGGACGTGTCTATTACAGAGTTTAGAGTGTTCTGTTCCACCACGTTCCACCACGTTGTGTCTGTTGACATGGGACATGTCTATTACAGAGTTTAGAGTGTTCTGTTCCACCACGTTGTGTCTGTTGACATGGGAAATGTCTATTACAGAGTTTAGAGTGTTCTGTTCCACCACGTTGTGTCTGTTGACATGGGACATGTCTATTACAGAGTTTAGAGTGTTCTGTTCCACCACGTTGTGTCTGTTGACATGGGAAATGTCTATTACAGAGTTTAGAGTGTTCTGTTCCACCACGTTCCACCACGTTGTGTCTGTTGACGTGGGACATGTCTATTACAGAGTTTAGAGTGTTCTGTTCCACCACTCTGTGCTTCCTCTCCACAGAACAGTACTTGTTATGAAGTCTGCTCCAACTAGTTAGCTTCGTGCTGTTTCCACTCCACAGAACATTACTTGTTATGAAGTCTGCTCCAACTAGTTAGCTTCGTGCTGTGGCTTTGACCATGTGTGAGGGCACGTCTCCCAGGGCTCTTCTCCCAGGGCACGTCTCCCTGGTGTTCAGTTAGTCAGGCTGGAGCTGCACCAAGCTGGTATAGACCAAGAGTCTCTCTCTCTCTCCACCCCCCTCCCTAGGTCCCAGTTCCTAACAGACTGATGGGAATAGTTGGTTCTCAGAGCTGTAAAGGACAGATGGCAGTTGGCCCTGAGAGTAGAGGTTGGCACAATGTCGGAAATGTGTTGCTGGATTAAAGATTACCTTTTTTTTTTAATGACTAGATTTTTATTTTACCTTTATTTAACTAGGCAAGTCAGTTAAGAACAAATTCTTATTTTCAATTACAGCCTAGGAACAGTGGGTTAACTGCCTGTTCAGGGGCAGAATGACAGATTTGTATCTTGTCAGCTCAGGGATTTGAACTTGCAACCTTTCAGTTACTAGACCAACACTCTAACCACTAGGCCACCCTGCCGCCCCGTGATGAAGAGGTGTTTCTAAATGTTGGACGGAAGAAGAGAAAACCCACAACTTGTAGTTTAGAAACAGATCTGATTAAAAGGGAAGTATTTCCTTGCCTTACCTCCACAATGTGTTGATTTGACACTTCAGGAAGGATGCCTCATCGCCTTCAGGGACATTATGCAACCCTGTATGTGGTGAGCCAATCGTGATCGAGATCTAGAGAGACAGAACTATCAAGAGGTTCACATGTCATTGAAACGGTGTGACAGGGTTATTAAAACACGATTCCTCCATCCCTGAACGACCTGAACTGTTTTACGATGTTAATAATGAGAACAGCATGTTCCTCCGACATAACCCTGCCTGACTCTGTCCATTTTAAATTAGGGCCGGGGGTTCTGAGTCCGAGTCCCATCTTTATTTCAGTCATTCTGGGAGTCCTGTCATCTTCCTGTGTTTGGTTTCCTGGCAGCCTGAAATGCCTGATCTACGTCTCGTCCTCTAACCCTCTGAACTAACCTCGGACACCTTCACCTCTGACCTCTGAGACCCTAACATCTGACCTCTGAACTTCCTCTGACATTTACTTTGATCCCAGAGGTAGTAATGTTACAGGATCAGACAGTATTAATTCAGGACCAGAAAGTATTAATAGTTAGTGTGATGATCATTCACACAAGCTCACAGAACGGTTCCGGCGGGTGCTGAATCACGTCCTCAGTTGCAACATTCACTACCAACAAGAACTGTTCGTCGGGAGTCTCATGAAATAGGTTTACACGGCCGAGCAGCCAATCACACGCCTAAGATCAACATGCACAATGACAGGCATCGGCTGGAGTGGTGTAATGATCTAAGATCAACATGTACAATGACAGGCATCGGCTGGAGTGGTGTAATGATCTAAGATCAACATGCACAATGACAGGCATCGGCTGGAGTGGTGTAATAATCTGAGATCAACATGCACAATGACAGGCATCGGCTGGAGTGGTGTAATGATCTAGATCAACATGCACAATGACAGGCATCGGCTGGAGTGGTGTAATGATCTAAGATCAACATGCACAATGACAGGCATCGGCTGGAGTGGTGTAATGATCTAGATCAACATGTACAATGACAGGCATCGGCTGGAGTGGTGTAATGATCTAAGATCAACATGCACAATGACAGGCATCGGCTGGAGTGGTGTAATGATCTAAGATCAACATGCACAATGACAGGCATCGGCTGGTAGTATATAGTTATGATTCTGACAGACCAGACCAGGGTGGTAGTATAACGTTATGATTCTGACAGACCAGGGTGGTAGTATAACGTTATGATTCTGACAGACCAGGGTGGTAGTATAACGTTATGATTCTGACAGACCAGACCAGGGTGGTAGTATAACGTTATGATTCTGACAGACCAGGGTGGTAGTATAACGTTATGATTCTGACAGACCAGGGTGGTAGTATAACGTTATGATTCTGACAGACCAGACCAGGGTGGTAGTATAACGTTATGATTCTGACAGACCAGGGTGGTAGTATAACGTTATGATTCTGACAGACCAGGGTGGTAGTATAACGTTATGATTCTGACAGACCAGGGTGGTAGTATAACGTTATGATTCTGACAGACCAGGGTGGTAGTATAACGTTATGATTCTGACAGACCAGGGTGGTAGTATAACGTTATGATTCTGACAGACCAGGGTGGTAGTATAACGTTCTGATTCTGACAGACCAGGGTCGTAGTATAACGTTATGATTCTGACAGACCAGGGTGGTAGTATAACGTTATGATTCTGACAGACCAGGGTGGTAGTATAACGTTATGATTCTGACAGACCAGGGTGGTAGTATAACGTTATGATTCTGACAGACCAGGGTGGTAGTATAACGTTCTGATTCTGACAGACCAGGGTGGTAGTATAACGTTATGATTCTGACAGACCAGGGTGGTAGTATAACGTTATGATTCTGACAGACCAGGGTGGTAGTATAACGTTATGATTCTGACAGACCAGGGTGGTAGTATAACGTTATGATTCTGACAGACCAGGGTGGTAGTATAACGTTGTGATTCTGACAGACCAGACCAGGGTGGTAGTATAACGTTATGATTCTGACAGACCAGGGTGGTAGTATAACGTTATGATTCTGACAGACCAGGGTGGTAGTATAACGTTATGATTCTGACAGACCAGGGTGGTAGTATAACGTTATGATTCTGACAGACCAGGGTGTTAGTATAACGTTATGATTCTGACAGACGAGACCAGGGTGGTAGTATAACGTTATGATTCTGACACACCAGACCAGGGTGGTAGTATAAAGTTATGATTCTGACAGAGCAGACATTAGATGAGTGGAAGTATGTCCTTTGGTCCCAACCGCTGTGTCTTTGTGAGACGCATTGTAGGTGAACGGATGATCTCCGCATGTGTGTTTCCCACCGTGAAGCATGGAGGAGGAGGAGAATTCAAGGCACACTTAACAAGCATGGCTACCACAGCATTCTGCAGCGATATGCCATGTGTGACTATCATTCGTTTTTCAACAGGACAATGACCTAAAACACACCTCCAGGCTGCGTATGGGCTATTTGACCAAGGAGTGCAGCATTAGATGACCTGGCCTCCACAATCACCCGACCTCAACCCAATTGAGATGGTTTGGGATGAACCGCAGAGTGAAGGAAAAGCAGCCAGTGCTCAGCATATGTTGTAAAAGCATTCCAGGTGAAGCTGGTTGAGAGAATGCCAAGAGTGTGCAAAGGTGTCATCAAGGCAAAGGGTGGCTACTTTGAAGAATCTCAAATATATTTTGATTTGTTTCACACTTGTTTGGTTACTACATGATTCCATATGTGTTATTTCATAGTTTTGATGTCTTCACTATTATTCTACAATGTAGAAAACCATTGTGTCCAAATGTTTGACTGGTACTTTTGGTCATATAATGTAATGTAGGACATGTTTTATCCTGTAGAGAGTTGAGTCTGGTACTCTATTCCAATGTGACTTTTAGCACAGTGACTGATCGGGTAGATCATGGGCCTCGTCACAGCATGTCCTTCCAGGAACAGACAGACTGGGGACCGACTGGTGCGGCTGGTTCAACGAGACTGACACATACACACACACACACACACACACACTGCATGTGCCACCGCTGCCAAGTGTCTCTCTGTGTCAGCTGGTCTCTGGTGAGTTGAAGCTGTGATCGTCCTGTCAGTCCCACAGCCTCTCTCTCCCTCTCTCTCTTTCCCTCTCTCTCTCCCTCTGTCTCTCTCTGTCTCTCTGTCTCTCTCTCTCTCTTTCTCTCTGTGTCTCTTTCTCTCTCTCTGCTCTCTCCCTCTGTCTCTCTCTGTCTCTCTATCTCTCTCTCTCTCTCTCTCTCTCTCTCTCTCTCTGTCTCTTTCTCCCGTCTCTCTCTCCCATCTCTCTCTCTCTCTGTCTCTCTCTCTCTCTCTCTCTGTCTCTCTCTCTCTCACTCTCTGTCTCTCTCTCTCTCTGCTCTCTCTCTCTGCTCTCTCTCGCTCTCTGTGTCTCTCTCTCTGCTCTCTCTCTGTCTCTCTCTCTCTGTCTCTCCCTCTCTCTCACTCGCTCTCAAGCCTGCCTGCCTGCTCACACTCCACTCTGCACACACACAGCCTCCCTCCCAGTCCAGGCTGCGGTATCAGAGCACTTAGAAGTAGATGTCCATTTTACGGTTAATCTGACTCTGAATCTGCTGTTAATCTGACTGTGGATAGTGTTACATCTCTCACCACAGATCCATCAACACCATTCTGTGTAAAACAGCCTCCACTGGAAACAGCTGTTAACAACATGACAAGATCACTAGATTATCCTCAGTGGTGTCCTCCCTCACAGTGATGCTCTCTCTCAGCCACTGGCTCCTCTTTATAGTGTCCTCCCTCACAGTGATGCTCTCTCTCAGCCACTGGCTCCTCTTTATAGTGTCCTCCCTCACAGTGATGCTCTCTCTCAGCCACTGGCTCCTCTTTATAGTGTCCATCCTCAGTGGTGTCCTCCCTCACAGTGATGCTCTCTCTCAGCCACTGGCTCCTCTTTATAGTGTCCTCCCTCACAGTGATGCTCTCTCTCAGCCACTGGCTCCTCTTTATAGTGTCCTCCCTCACAGTGCTGCTCTCTCTCAGCCACTGGCTCCTCTTTATAGTGTCCTCCCTCACAGTGCTGCTCTCTCTCAGCCACTGGCTCCTCTTTATAGTGTCCTCCCTCACAGTGCTGCTCTCTCTCAGCCACTGGCTCCTCTTTATAGTGTCCTCCCTCGCAGTGATGCTCTCTCTCAGCCACTGGCTCCTCTTTATAGTGTCCTCCCTCACAGTGATGCTCTCTCTCAGCCACTGGCTCCTCTTTATAGTGTCCTCCCTCACAGTGCTGCTCTCTCTCAGCCACTGGCTCCTCTTTATAGTGTCCTCCCTCACAGTGCTGCTCTCTCTCAGCCACTGGCTCCTCTTTATAGTGTCCTCCCTCACAGTGCTGCTCTCTCTCAGCCACTGGCTCCTCTTTATAGTGTCCTCCTTCACAGTGCTGCTCTCTCTCAGCCACTGGCTCCTCTTTATAGTGTCCTCCCTCACAGTGCTGCTCTCTCTCAGCCACTGGCTCCTCTTTATAGTGTCCTCCCTCACGGTGATGCTCTCTCTCTCAGCCACTGGATCCTCTTTATAGTGTCCTCCCTCACAGTGATGCTCTCTCTCAGCCACTGGCTCCTCTTTATAGTGTCCTCCCTCACAGTGATGCTCTCTCTCAGCCACTGGCTCCTCTTTATAGTGTCCTCCCTCACAGTGATGCTCTCTCTCAGCCACTGGCTCCTCTTTATAGTGTCCATCCTCAGTGGTGTCCTCCCTCACAGTGATGCTCTCTCTCAGCCACTGGCTCCTCTTTATAGTGTCCTCCCTCACAGTGATGCTCTCTCTCAGCCACTGGCTCCTCTTTATAGTGTCCTCCCTCACAGTGATGCTCTCTCTCAGCCACTGGCTCCTCTTTATAGTGTCCTCCCTCACAGTGATGCTCTCTCTCAGCCACTGGCTCCTCTTTATAGTGTCCTCCCTCACAGTGATGCTCTCTCTCAGCCACTGGCTCCTCTTTATAGTGTCCATCCTCAGTAGTGTCCTCCCTCACAGTGATGCTCTCTCTCAGCCACTGGCTCCTCTTTATAGTGTCCTCCCTCACAGTGATGCTCTCTCTCAGCCACTGGATCCTCTTTATAGTGTCCTCCCTCACAGTGATGCTCTCTCTCAGCCACTGGCTCCTCTTTATAGTGTCCTCCCTCACAGTGATGCTCTCTCTCAGCCACTGGCTCCTCTTTATAGTGTCCTCCCTCACAGTGATGCTCTCTCTCAGCCACTGGCTCCTCTTTATAGTGTCCTCCCTCACAGTGATGCTCTCTCTCAGCCACTGGCTCCTCTTTATAGTGTCCTCCCTCACAGTGATGCTCTCTCTCAGCCACTGGCTCCTCTTTATAGTGTCCTCCCTCACAGTGATGCTCTCTCTCAGCCACTGGCTCCTCTTTATAGTGTGCATCCTCAGTGGTGTCCTCCTTCACAGTGATGCTCTCTCTCAGCCACTGGCTCCTCTTTATAGTGTCCTCCCTCACAGTGATGCTCTCTCTCAGCCACTGGCTCCTCTTTATAGTGTCCTCCCTCACAGTGATGCTCTCTCTCAGCCACTGGCTCCTCTTTATAGTGTCCTCCCTCACAGTGATGCTCTCTCTCAGCCACTGGATCCTCTTTATAGTGTCCTCCTTCACAGTGATGCTCTCTCTCAGCCACTGGCTCCTCTTTATAGTGTCCTCCCTCACAGTGATGCTCTCTCTCAGCCACTGGCTCCTCTTTATAGTGTCCTCCCTCACAGTGATGCTCTCTCTCAGCCACTGGCTACCCTTTATAGATCAGAGCCCTATAGAACCCTATTCCCTATATATAGTGCACTACTTTAGACCAGGGCCCTATAGAACCCTATTCCCTATATATAGTGCACTACTTTAGATCAGGGCCCTATAGAACACTATTCCCTATATAGTGCACTACTTTAGACCAGAGCCCTGTAGAACCCTATTCCCTATATAGTGCACTACTTTAGACCAGAGCCCTATAGAACCCTATGCCCTATATTGTGCACTACTTTAGACCAGAGCCCTATAGAACCCTATTCCCTATATATAGTGCACTACTTTAGACCAGAGGCCTATAGAACCCTAATCCCTATATATAGTGCACTACTTTAGACCAGAGCCCTATAGAACCCTAATCCCTATATATAGTGCACTACTTTAGACCAGGGCCCTATAGAACCCTAATCCCTATATATAGTGCACTACTTTAGACCAGGGCCCATACTGTCCATGGCTGTGAACTGTAGCTTGACACTGATGGAGCTGCTGTGGCGACGGCTGTTAACACTGTGTATCCCTCTGGTTGAGCCTATCTGCAGATGAATGTACTGCAAGGAAAGACCTAGTTAAGCTGCAGCTGGACCAGAACAGAGTGGCACGTCTTACTCTTCATTGTAATCAGGGCTGATATAATTACTATGCTGCCAGTCTCTCTTGGCTAAGAGTTGAGGAGAGACTGACTACATCACTTCTTCTTTCATAAGAAACATTAATGTGTTGAAAATCCCAAAATGTTTGCATAGTCAACTTACACACAGCTCTGACACACACACTTATCCCACCAGACATGCCACCAGGTGTCTTTTCACAGTCCCCAAATCCAGAACAAATTCAAGAAAGCGTACAGTATTATATAGAGCCCTTATTGCATGGAACTTCCTTCCATCTCATATTGCTCAAATAAACAGTAAACCTGGTTTTATAAAACAGATAAATCAACACCTCACAGGACAACGCCTCTCCCCTATTGGACCTATAGAGTCTGTGTGTATGTATTGATATGAGGGCAGATAAATCAACACCTCACAGGACAACGCCTCTCCCCTATTGGACCTATAGAGTCTGTGTGTATGTATTGATATGAGGGCAGATAAATCAACACCTCACAGGACAACGCCTCTCCCCTATTGGACCTAGAGAGTCTGTGTGTATGTATTGATATGAGGGCAGATAAATCAACACCTCACAGGACAACGCCTCTCTCCTATTGGACCTATAGAGTCTGTGTGTATGTATTGATATGGAGGCTGTGTGTATGTATTGATATGGAGGCAGATAAATCAACACCTCACAGGACAACGCCTCTCCCCTATTGGACCTATAGAGTCTGTGTGTATGTATTGATATGAGGGCAGATAAATCAACACCTCACAGGACAACGCCTCTCCCCTATTGGACCTAGAGAGTCTGTGTGTATGTATTGATATGAGGGCAGATAAATCAACACCTCACAGGACAACGCCTCTCCCCTATTGGACCTATAGAGTCTGTGTGTATGTATTGATATGAGGGCAGATAAATCAACACCTCACAGGACAACGCCTCTCCCCTATTGGACCTATAGAGTCTGTGTGTATGTATTGATATGAGGGCAGATAAATCAACACCTCACAGGACAACGCCTCTCCCCTATTGGACCTATAGAGTCTGTGTGTATGTATTGATATGAGGGCAGATAAATCAACACCTCACAGGACAACGCCTCTCCCCTATTGGACCTAGAGAGTCTGTGTGTATGTATTGATATGAGGGCAGATAAATCAACACCTCACAGGACAACGCCTCTCCCCTATTGGACCTAGAGAGTCTGTGTGTATGTATTGATATGAGGGCAGATAAATCAACACCTCACAGGACAACGCCTCTCCCCTATTGGACCTAGAGAGTCTGTGTGTATGTATTGATATGAGGGCAGATAAATCAACACCTCACAGGACAACGCCTCTCCCCTATTGGACCTATAGAGTCTGTGTGTATGTATTGATATGGAGGCTGTGTGTATGTATTGATATGGAGGCAGATAAATCAACACCTCACAGGACAACGCCTCTCCCCTATTGGACCTATAGAGTCTGTGTGTATGTATTGATATGGAGGCTGTGTGTATGTATTGATATGGAGGCTGTGTGTATGTATTGATATGGAGGCTGTGTGTATGTATTGATATGGAGGCTGTGTGTATGTATTGATATGGAGGCTGTGTGTATGTATTGATATGGAGTCTGTGTGTATGTATTGATATGGAGGCTGTGTGTACCTTTTTAAATATGTATGTAGTTCTGTCCTTGAGCTGTTCTTGTCTATTGATGTTCTGTATTATGTCATAATGTATTATGTTTCATGTTCTGTGTTCCGTGTTCTGTGTTCTGTGTTCCGTGTTCTGTGTTCTGTGTTCTGTGTGGACCCCAGGAAGAGTAGCTGCTGCTTTTGCAACAGCTACTGGGGATCCTAATGAAATAACCAATACCAAATGTGGTTGTCCCACCTAGCTATCTTAAGATGAATGCACTAACTGTACGTTTTACTGGATGAGAGTGTAACGTTTGTCGTATGAAGGAGAGGACCAAAGCGCAGCGTGGTAAGTGTTCATCTTGTTTTAATAAGAAATACTGAACACTGAACAAAACAATAAAACGACGAAACGAACAGTCCTGAACGGTGAAACAAAACACAGAACAGAAAAGAATCACCCACAACTCAAAGGTGAAGCCAGGCTACCTAAGTATGGTTCTCAATCAGGGACAACCAGGCTACCTAAGTATGGTTCTCAATCAGGGACAACCAGGCTACCTAAGTATGGTTCTCAATCAGGGACAACCAGGCTACCAAAGTATTTGAAAATGTACTCAGTACTCACCATGAAAAACCTAATTGTTTATTTAATAATGCACCCTGGGCCCAGTCACCATGAAAAACCTGATTGTTTATTTGATAATGCACCCTGGGCCCAGTCACCATGAAAAACCTGATTGTTTATTTGATAATGTACTCTGGGCCCAGTCACCATGAAAAACCTAATTGTTTATTTAATAATGCACCCTGGGCCCAGTCACCATGAAAAACCTGATTGTTTATTTGATAATGTACTCTGGGCCCAGTCACCATGAAAAACCTGATTGTTTATTTGATAATGCACCCTGGGCCCAGTCACCATGAAAAACCTGATTGTTTATTTGATAATGCACCCTGGGCCCAGTCACCATGAAAAACCTGATTGTTTATTTGATAATGCACCCTGGGCCCAGTCACCATGAAAAACCTGATTGTTTATTTGATAATGTACCCTGGGCCCAGTCACCATGAAAAACCTGATTGTTTATTTGATAATGTACTCTGGGCCCAGTCACCATGAAAAACCTGATTGTTTATTTGATAATGCACCCTGGGCCCAGTCACCATGAAAAACCTGATTGTTTATTTGATAATGTACCCTGGGCCCAGTCACCATGAAAAACCTGATTGTTTATTTGATAATGTACTCTGGGCCCAGTCACCATGAAAAACCTAATTGTTTATTTGATAATGTACCCTGGGCCCAGTCACCATGAAAAACCTAATTGTTTATTTGATAATGTACCCTGGGCCCAGTCACCATGAAAAACCTGATTGTTTATTTGATAATGTACCCTGGGCCCAGTCACCATGAAAAACCTAATTGTTTATTTGATAATGTACCCTGGGCCCAGTCACCATGAAAAACCTGATTGTTTATTTGATAATGTACTCTGGGCCCAGTCACCATGAAAAACCTAATTGTTTATTTGATAATGTACCCTGGGCCCAGTCACCATGAAAAACCTGATTGTTTATTTGATAATGTACTCTGGGCCCAGTCACCATGAAAAACCTGATTGTTTATTTGATAATGCACCCTGGGCCCAGTCACCATGAAAAACCTGATTGTTTATTTGATAATGCACCCTGGGCCCAGTCACCATGAAAAACCTGATTGTTTCTTTGATAATGTACCCTGGGCCCAGTCACCATGAAAAACCTGATTGTTTCTTTGATAATGTACTCTGAGCCCAGTCACCATGAAAAACCTGATTGTTTATTTGATAATGCACCCTGGGCCCACTCACCATGAAAAACCTGATTGTTTATTTGATAATGCACCCTGGGCCCAGTCACCATGAAAAACCTGATTGTTTATTTGATAATGTACCCTGGGCCCAGTCACCATGAAGAACCTGATTGTTTATTTGATAATGCACCCTGGGCCCAGTCACCATGAAATGGCTGATTTTATTGTGTATTATAGTGGCAGCTAGTGATGGTGTATATTCTAGTAACTCAACCAACCGAGGTGCATATCTTAATATGGAGATGTCTCATGTTGAGGTGTGAAGGGATTTATTTCTTGGACTTCATTAGTAGACGATGCTGTTGAGGCTGTGTTGTCAGCTGGAAATATTTCCCTCTAATGTATAATTCAGGATGTATTTATAATTCAGGATGTATTTATAATGAACTATCTAAGGAGGGAAGACTGACCCAGTCTGACAGATCCTGGTTTGTGAAGAGGACTCCCCCTCAGGCTGGGATTATGTACTCAGAGCTCTGGACTGGATCTCATGAGACACCTTCTGGCCCTGGTCTAAAGTAGTGCACTATCTAGGGAATAGGGTTCTATAGGGCCCTGGTCTAAAGTAGTGCACTATATAGGGAATAGGGTTCTATAGGGCCCTGGTCTAAAGTAGTTCACTATATATGGAATAGGGTTCTGTAGGGCTCTGATCTAAAGTAGTGCACTATATATAGGGAATAGGGTTCTATAGGGCTCTGGTCTAAAGTAGTGCACTATATATAGGGAATAGGGTTCTATAGGGCCCTGGTCTAAAGTAGTGTACTAGGTAGGGCTCTGTTCTAAAGTTGTGCACTATGTAGGGCTCTGGTCTATAGTAGTGTACTCTGTAGGGCTCTGGTCTAAAGTAGTGTACTCTGTAGGGCTCTGGTCTATAGTAGTGTACTATGTCAGGCTCTGGTCTAAAGTAGTGTACTAGGTAGGGCTCTGTTCTAAAGTTGTGCACTATGTAGGGCTCTGGTCTATAGTAGTGTACTCTGTAGGGCTCTGGTTTAAAGTAGTGTACTCTGTAGGGCTCTGGTCTAAAGTAGTGTACTCTGTAGGGCTCTGGTCTATAGTAGTGTACTAGGTAGGGCTCTGGTCTAAAGTAGTGCACTATACAGGGATTTTGGGATGTAACTCTGGTTCTGAAATAATATCCAATGCCACAAAGGCATAAAACATAAATCCTTTAAAATGTCTCTGTCGTTGATTTCCCATTTAATGTTAGATTAAATATTATAATCCACTACTGTCTTTACACACTGTGTAAACATAAGACGTGTTTTATAAGTGAATGAATTGGTCTCAATGTTGATCTGGTGAAGGTTTTCTCCTGGAGTAAGGAACGATATACTGGTAGTTCAGACAGGCTGTAACGACACATCCCAATTAGGGGACAAATACACGGTAATAGAATATACCAGGGAGTGAAACTAGCTGGTGATGACAGGTCATCTCTTTCCTTGAAAGGAGGGAAACAGAGGAGTAGTTTTCTGCCACTAAATGAATTTGTTTTTTCTCAAATCACCGATCTGTATCCTGTTGGCTGATGAAGACAGATTGGTGGAACGTGGATGGGGTTATGACACCTAGATCTGAGCCGAGACATCTACCTACACACACACCACACACACACACACACACGCACACACTCGCACACACGCACGCACAGACACACACACACGGACACACGGACACACACACACACACACACACAGATCTGAGCTGAGACATCTAGTGATGAAACCAGCAGCATTCTGTCTTCAAAGCCTTCATGAGCCACTCTGATGTCACTGAAACCCGTGTACGTGTCAGAGCGGAGGTGTTTGATCCCTTCTCTGAAAACAGCTCCGCTCCAGCTGCTGCTACTGCTGCACCACCAAGCTAACACTCTGAACACACACACACACACACACACACACACACACACACACACACACACACACAGACACACAGACACACAGACACACAAACGCACGCACGCACACACACACACACACACACACAGACACACACACACACACCACACCACACACACACACACACACACACACACACACGCACACACGCACACACACACACACACACACACACACACCACACACCACACACACACACACACTCTCACACACACATACACACACACACACACACAAACGCACGTACGCACGCACACACACACACACACACAGACACACACACACACACACCACACACACCACACACACACACACACACACATGTAGCTTGACTCAACCAGGGGCGGTGGGTGGAGAGGAGGGAGACAAGGTACCTGATTTTAAAAATCAAAGAGAAACAGAGAGACCAACAGAACTGATACAAGACTGCAGCTAAATGATGTGTCAGAGCTGATGTTGCTATGGTTTCTCTCTCTAACTACTCTACAGAAGTCTGTTCCTCTCTCTAACTACTCTACAGAAGTCTGTTTCTCTCTCTAACTACTCTACAGAAGTCTGTTTCTCTCTCTAACTACTCTACAGAAGTCTGTTTCTCTCTCTAACTACTCTACAGAAGTCTGTTTCTCTCTCTAACTACTCTACAGAAGTCTGTTTGTCTCTGAGATATATAGAGTGGGGCAAAAAAGTATTTAGTCAGCCACCAATTGTGCAAGTTCTCCCACTTAAAAAGATGAGAGAGGCCTGTAATTTTCATAATAGGTACACTTCAACTATGACAGACAAAATGAGGAAAAAAATCCAGAAAATCACATTGTAGGATTTTTAATTAATTAATTTGCAAATGATGGTGGAAAATAAGTATTTGGTCACCTACAAACGAGCAAGATTTCTGTCTCTCACAGACCTGTAATTTCTTCTTTAAGAGGCTCCTCTGTCCTCCACTTGTTACCTGTATTAATGGCACCTGTTTGAACTTGTTATCAGTATAAAAGACACCTGTCCACAACCTCAAACAGTCACACTCCAAACTCCACTATGGCCAAGACCAAAGAGCTGTCAAAGGACTCCAGAAACAAAATTGTAGACCTGCACCAGGCTGGGAAGACTGAATCTGCAATAGGTAAGCAGCTTGGTTTGAAGAAATCAACTGTGGGAGCAATTATTAGGAAATGGAAGACATACAAGACCACTGATAATCTCCCTCGATCTGGGGCTCCACGCAAGATCTCACCCCGTGGGGTCAAAATGATCACAAGAACGGTGAGCAAAAATCCCAGAACCACACGGGGGGACCTAGTGAATGACCTGCAGAGAGCTGGGACCAAAGTAACAAAGCCTACCATCAGTAACACACTACGCCGCCAGGGACTCAAATCCTGCAGTGCCAGACGTGTCCCCCAGCTTAAGCCAGTACATGTCCAGGCCCGTCTGAAGTTTGCTAGAGAGCATTTGGATGATCCAGAAGAAGATTGGGAGAATGTCATATGGTCAAATGAAACCAAAATATAACTTTTTGGTAAAAACTCAACTCGTCGTGTTTGGAGGACAAAGAATTGCATCCAAAGAACACCATACCTACTGTGAAGCATGGGGGTGGAAACATTATGCTTTGGGGCTGTTTTTCTGCAAAGGGACCAGGACGACTGATCTGTGTAAAGGAAAGAATGAATGGGGACATGTATCGTGAGATTTTGAGTGAAAACCTCCTTCCATCAGCAAGGGCATTGAAGGTGAAACGTGGCTGGGTCTTTCAGCATGACAATGATCCCAAACACACCGCCCGGGCAACGAAGGAGTGGCTTCGTAAGAAGCATTTCAAGGTCCTGGAGTGGCCTAGCCAGTCTCCAGATCTCAACCCCATAGAAAATCTTTGGAGGGAGTTGAAAGTCCGTGTTGCCCAGCAACAGCCCCAAAACATCACTGCTCTAGAGGAGATCTGCACGAAGGAATGGGCCAAAATACCAGCAACAGTGTGTGAAAACCTTGTGAAGACTTACAGAAAACATTTGGCCTCTGTCATTGCCAACAAAGGGTATATAACAAAGTAATGAGATAAACTTTTGTTATTGACCAAATACTTATTTTCCACCATATTTAGCTAATAAGTTCATAAAAAATCCTACAATGTGATTTTCTGGATTTTTTTTCTCATTTTGTCTGTCATAGTTGAAGTGTACCTATGATGACAATTACAGGCCTCTCTCATCTTTTTAAGTGGGAGAACTTGCACAATTGGTGGCTGACTAAATACTTTTTTGCCCCACTGTATAGAGTTGCCTGAGTGTTGTATCTCTATCTAACTGTACTCCACAGAAGTCTGTTTGTCTCTTAAGATATATATTGAGTTGTCTGTGTCTCGTATCTCTGTCTGCAGCAGGATCAGTGGAGCGGGAGAGTCTGGCTACTGTTATGTGTTATTGTTGTTAGGGAACTAGTTTCTCTGAGGAGTCAACTCTGTCAGCTTGGATATCCCTCTTCCTCAGTTCTGGCTGAGGCCGTTTGAATCACTCCCTTGGTCCTCCCAATGACCGCCTCCCAAATGGGGCTCTATTGCCTTTATGGTGCATTTCCTTTGACCAGAGATCTATAGGCCCTATAGTGCACTAAGTAGGGAATCGGGTGCCATTTGGGACATATCACAACCCATGACCGTTGCCTGAGGTTTCTGACTCCTCTGTACGCTTCCTGTAAATGAACCATCACACACAGATCCTTCTCTTCCCGTCACCATGACTGCCTCTCCCCTCTGACCTCAGCCTTCAGCCCATCTCCCAGAACCTGGTCTTCCCATCACCATGACTACCTGTCCCCTCTGACCTCAGCCTTCAGCCCTTCAACCCATCTCCCAGGCCCTGGTCTTCCCATCACCATGACTACCTCTCCCCTCTGACCTCAGCCTTCAGCCCATCTCCCAGAGCCTGGTCTTCCCATCACCATGACAACCTCTCCCCTCTGACCTCAGCCTTCAGCCCTTCAGCCCATCTCCCAGGCCCTGAACTTCCCATCACCATGATGACCTCTCCCCTCTGACCTCAGCATTCAGTCCTTCAGCCCATCTCCCAGGCCCTGAACTTCCCATCACCATGACTACCTCTCCCCTCTGACCTCAGTACTATCCTTAACCCAGATACTGTGTGAGAGGTGATCCTCTAGCCTGATACTATCCTTAACCCAGATACTGTTTGAGAGGTGATCATCTAGCCTGGTACTATCCTTAACCCAGATACTGTGTGAGAGGTGATCCTCTAGCTTGGTACTATCCTTAACCCAGATACTGTGTGAGAGGTGATCCTCTAGCCTGGTACTATCCTTAACCCAGATACTGTGTGAGAGGTGACCCTCTAGCCTGGTACTATCCTTAACCCAGATACTGTGTGAGAGGTGATCCTCTAGCCTGGTACTATCCTTAACCCAGATACTGTGTGAGAGGTGATGCTCTAGCCTGGTACTATCCTTAACCCAGATACTGTGTGAGAGGTGATCCTCTAGCCTGGTACTATCCTTAACCCAGATACTGTGTGAGAGGTGAGCATCTAGCCTGATACTATCCTTAACCCAAATACTGTGTGAGAGGTGATCCTCTAGCCTGGTACTATCCTTAACCCAGATACTGTGTGAGAGGTGATCCTCTAGCCTGGTACTATCCTTAACCCAGATACTGTGTGAGATGTGATCCTCTAGCCTGGTACTATCCTTAACCCAGATACTGTGTGAGAGGTGATCCTCTAGCCTGGTACTATCCTTAACCCAGATACTGTGTGAGAGGTGATCCTTTAGCCTGGTACTATCCTTAACCCAGATACTGTATGAGATGTGATCCTCTAGCCTGGTACTATCCTTAACCCAGATACTGTGTGAGATGTGATCCTCTAGCCTGATACTATCCTTAACCCAGATACTGTGTGAGAGGTGATCCTCTAGCCTGGTACTATCCTTAACCCAGATACTGTGTGAGAGGTGATCCTCTAGCCTGGTACTATCCTTAACCCAGATACTGTGTGAGAGGTGATCCTCTAGCCTGGTAGACATGACAAGGCAACATAAGTCATTTATCTCCAACATGTTTCTCTCTCCCCCAAGGTGAATGTGGCCCCCGCCTGCATCAGGGCCCTGACTAAGATGCTGTACTGTCCGTACTGCAGGGGTCTGCCTGGGCTGAAGCCCTGTCATAACTACTGCCATAATGTGATGAGAGGCTGTCTGGCTAACCAGGCTGACCTAGATCCCGAGTGGAACCTCTTCATAGGTGAGAAAACACATGATATGACCTCTCTCTCTCTCTCTCTCTCTCTCTCTCTCTCTCTGTGTGTGTGTGTGTGTGTGTGTGTGTGTGTGTGTGTGTGTGTGTGTGTGTGTGTGTGTGTGTGTGTGTGTGTGTGTGTGTGTGTGTGTGTGTGTGTTTGTGTGTTTGTTGTGCCTGGGCGAGTGGTGTCTTTCAAACTAAACCCTGGTCCCTGCTGTTAGAGCCTGATAACTAAACCCTGGTCCCTGCTGTTAGAGCCTGATGACTAAACCCTGGTCCCTGCTGTTAGAGCCTGATAACTAAACCCTGGTCCCTGCTGTTAGAGCCTGATAACTAAACCCTGGTCCCTGCTGTTAGAGCCTGATAACTAAACCCTGGTCCCTGCTGTTAGAGCCTGATAACTAAACCCTGGTCCCTGCTGTTAGAGCCTGATAACTAAACCCTGGTCCCTGCTGTTAGAGCCTGATATCTAAACCCTGGTTCCTGCTGTTAGAGCCTCATAACTAAACCCTGGTCCCTGCTGTTAGAGCCTGATAACTAAACCCTGGTCTCTGCTGTTAGAGCCTGATAACTAAACCCTGGTCCCTGCTGTTAGAGCCTCATAACTAAACCCTGGTACCTGCTGTTAGAGCCTGATAACTAAACCCTGGTCCCTGCTGTTAGAGCCTGATGACTAAACCCTGGTCCCTGCTGTTAGAGCCTGATAACTAAACCCTGGTCCCTGCTGTTAGAGCCTGATGACTAAACCCTGGTCCCTGCTGTTAGAGCCTGATAACTAAACCCTGGTCCCTGCTGTTAGAGCCTGATAACTAAACCCTGCTGTTAGAGCCTGATAACTAAACCCTGGTCCCTGCTGTTAGAGTCTGATAACTAAACCCTGGTCCCTGCTGTTAGAGCCTGATATCTAAACCCTGGTCCCTGCTGTTAGAGCCTGATAACTAAACCCTGGTCCCTGCTGTCAGAGCCTGATAACTAAACCCTGGTCCCTGCTGTTAGAGCCTCATAACTAAACCCTGGTACCTGCTGTTAGAGCCTGATAACTAAACCCTGCTGTTAGAGCCTGATAACTAAACCCTGCTGTTAGAGTCGGATAACTAAACCCTGGTCCCTGCTGTTAGAGCCTGATAACTAAACCCTGGTCCCTGCTGTTAGAGCCTGATAACTAAACCCTGGTCCCTGCTGTTAGAGCCTGATAACTAAACCCTGGTCCCTGCTGTTAGAGCCTGATAACTAAACCCTGGTCCCTGCTGTTAGAGCCTGATAACTAAACCCTGGTCCCTGCTGTTAGAGCCTGATAACTAAACCCTGGTCCCTGCTGTTAGAGCCTGATAACTAAACCCTGGTCCCTGCTGTTAGAGTCTGATAACTAAACCCTGGTCCCTGCTGTTAGAGCCTCATAACTAAACCCTGCTGTTAGAGCCTGATAACTAAACCCTGGTCCCTGCTGTTAGAGCCTGATCACTAAACCCTGGTCCCTGCTGTTAGAGCCTGATAACTAAACCCTGGTCCCTGCTATTAGAGCCTGATAACTAAACCCTGGTACCTGCTGTTAGAGTCTCATAACTAAACCTTGGTCCCTGCTGTTAGAGCCTGATAACTAAACCCTGGTCCCTGCTGTTAGAGCCTGATAACTAAACCCTGGTCCCTGCTGTTAGAGTCTCATAACTAAACCCTGGTCCCTGCTGTTAGAGCCTCATAACTAAACCCTGGTCCCTGCTGTTAGAGTCTCATAACTAAACCCTGGTCCCTGCTGTTAGAGTCTCATAACTAAACCCTGGTCCCTGCTGTTAGAGCCTGATAACTAAACCCTGGTCCCTGCAGTTAGAGTCTCATAACTAAACCCTGGTCCCTGCTGTTAGAGCCTCATAACTAAACCCTGGTCCCTGCTGTTAGAGTCTCATAACTAAACCCTGGTCCCTGCTGTTAGAGTCTCATAACTAAACCCTGGTCCTTGCTGTTAGAGCCTGATAACTAAACCCTGGTCCCTGCAGTTAGAGTCGCATAACTAAACCCTGGTCCCTGCTGTTAGAGCCTGATAACTAAACCCTGGTCCCTGCTGTTAGAGCCTGATAACTAAACCCTGGTCACTGCTGTTAGAGCCTGATAACTAAACCCTGGTCCCTGCTGTTAGAGCCTGATAACTAAACCCTGGTCCCTGCTGTTAGAGCCTGATAACTGAACCCTGGTCCCTGCTGTTAGAGCCTGATAACTAAACCCTGGTCCCTGCTGTTAGAGCCTGATAACTAAACCCTGCTGTTAGAGTCTGATAACTAAACCCTGGTCCCTGCTATTAGAGCCTGATAACTAAACCCTGCTGTTAGAGTCTGATAACTAAACCCTGGTCCCTGCTATTAGAGCCTGATAACTAAATCCTGCTGTTAGAGCCTGATAACTAAACCCTGGTCCCGGCTGTTAGAGCCTGATAACTAAACCCTGGTCCCTGCTGTTAGAGCCTGATAACTAAACCCTGCTGTTAGAGCCTGATAACTAAACCCTGCTGTTAGAGCCTGATAACTAAACCCTGGTCCCTGCTGGTCGGAAGGAAACCCCTTCTGTTTGGTGTTCCATGCTGGGTCTGCACGGTGGGTAATGTTTCATTAAGGAGCTGTTCTCAAGCCCTCCTCTGTAATGGGGACTGGGGGAGGCAGCTATATTCTTCGTACAAAATGACACCCTATTCTCTATTTAGTGGTCTATTCTGGTCAAAGTTAGTGCACTATATAGGGAACATGGGTTAATTTGTGAGGCAGATGGTACGATCCCTCTTGCAGCAGGATCTGAAAACAGTGGGGTGTATTTTAAAGACGAGTCTCAACAGAGGTCAGCAAACATCACTTCTGAGTCCTGTGCCTATGTATGTGTGTGTGCGTGTGTCTGACAAAACTGTTGTCCCGACGACCAGGAGACGACCCAACACAGAACAGACCCAACACAGAACAGACCCAACACAACACAACACAGACCCAACACAGCACAGACCCAACACAACACAACACAGACCCAACACAACACAACACAGACCCAACACAGCACAGACCCAACACAACACAACACGGACCCAACACAGCACAGACCCAACACAGCACAGACCCAACACAACACAACACAGACCCAACACAGCACAAACCCAACACAACACATACCCAACACAGCACAGACCCAACACAGACCCAACACAGCACAGACCCAACACAGCACAGACCCAACACAACACAGACCCAACACAGACCCAACACAACACAGACCCAACACAGCACAGACCCAACACAGCACAGACCCAACACAACACAGACCCAACAAAGACCCAACACAACACAGACCCAACACAGCACAGACCCAACACAGACCCAACACAACACAGACCCAACACAGACCCAACACAACACAGACCCAACACAGACCCAACACAACACAGACCCAACACAGCACAGACCCAACACAGCACAGACCCAGCACAGCACAGACCTAACACAGTACAGACCCAACACAACACATACCCAACACAACACAGACCCAACACAGAACAGACCCAACACAGCACAGACCCAACACATACCCAACACAGCACAGACCCAACACAGCACAGACCCAACACAGTACAGACCCAACACAGACCCAACACAGCACAGACCCAACACAACACAGACCCAACACAACACAGACCCAACACAGACCCAACACAGCACAGACCCAACACAACACAGACTCAACACAACACAG
Organism: Oncorhynchus mykiss; assembly: GCF_013265735.2. Lineage (NCBI taxonomy): Eukaryota > Metazoa > Chordata > Actinopteri > Salmoniformes > Salmonidae > Oncorhynchus > Oncorhynchus mykiss. The sequence goes on along the minus strand of NW_023493671.1, from coordinate 318,720 downwards.
ACCCAACACAACACACACTCAACACAACACAGACCCAACACAGCACAGACCCAACACAGCACAGACCCAACCCAACACAGACCCAACACAGACCCAACACAACACAGACCCAACACAACACAGACCCAACACAACACAGACCCAACACAGGCCGCAGCGCAGAGTGAGATCTCACATCTCGGCTAAACGCTAAATAGTTTTCATCTTGTTCAAAGGGAACTAGGCAGAGTATGGCTGCCGACGGCTGTTATACAAGACATTTAATATGAAAACTACAGTCGCAACAGAGTGAGGAATCGTGTTTGATGAACAGAGCCTTGGGCATATATAAATAGTGTGTTTTTAATTTAGTTAGGCTGTTATAACAGAGATAGTTTGTGTTTCAGAAGGAGTGAAGTGTTCAGTTTCAATTAGAACAGGGAACCCTTGGGGATCGTTCTCTCTCTGCTGCATAAAAGGGTCCTATTGTGACGTTTCTTGGCCTTTTCTATTCATCTTCTCTGTCAACGCTGCTCTCCATTAGCCAATACAGTGAGGCTTCACAACTGATATTGATCTGCTTTTTGGAAAGACAAACCTCCGCATCCCAAATGGCCCACTGTTCCCTAACATATTGACACCCTGTTACACGTGGGCTCTGGTCTAAAGTAGGGCACTTACAGAAGGAATAGGCTGGCGTTTGAGACTCGGGAAGCATAACAGGTCCGTGGTCGATGGGTTGCATTAGAACTGATGCCATAGTCTCTCTGATTCTCTCTCTCTCTGCATTGTAGATAATTATAGATCTGCTGTGTGACTCTCGTTGTCCCTAAAACAGCCCTTATGACAGGAGGCTTGTTGCTTGTAACGGTGTGAACCTCCGTCTCTGTGTGCCTTTCTCTCTGTACGTGGTGCGTTTACCGTGCAGACCGTGCAGGCTTGGCTCTTCATGCTTTAAAATGCCACTATCAATAGCATTGGATTGTTCAGCAGCCTGCTGGGCCTTTAGGATACGAATAAAGCCACTTTAACTTCTTTACAGTTCATCTCTAAAACTAACTCTCCACCCTCGCTAAGAGGAAACTAAGTCTCCACCCTCGCTAAGGGGAAGCTAACTCTCCACCCTCGCTAAGGGGAAACTAACTCTCCACCCTCACTAAGGGGAAACTAACTCTCCACCCTCACTAAGGGGAAACTAACTCTCCACCCTCGCTAAGGGGAACCTAAGTCTCCACCCTCGCTAAGGGGAAACTAACTCTCCACCCTCGCTAAGGGGAAACTAACTCTCCACCCTCGCTAAGGGGAAACTAACTCTCCACCCTCACTAAGGGGAAACTAACTCTCCACCCTCGCTAAGGGGAAACTAACTCTCCACCCTCACTAAGGGGAAACTAACTCTCCACCCTCACTAAGAGGAAACTAACTCTCCACCCTCACTAAGAGGAAACTAACTCTCCACCCTCGCTAAGGGGAAACTAACTCTCCACCCTCACTAAGGGGAAACTAACTCTCCACCCTCGCTAAGGGGAAACTAACTCTCCACCCTCGCTAAGGGGAAACTAACTCTCCACCCTCACTAAGGGGAAACTAAGTCTCCACCCTCGCTAAGGGGAAACTAACTCTCCACCCTCACTAAGGGGAAACTAACTCTCCACCCTCACTAAGGGGAAACTAACTCTCCACCCTCGCTAAGGGGAAACTAACTCTCCACCCTCGCTAAGGGGAAACTAACTCTCCACCCTCGCTAAGGGGAAACTCTCAGCCCCTTTCTCTAGAATGTTGTTGTGGTGAGGCGTCACATGCTCTATGTTTGTTAACGCAAAAGCTTCACATTTTGGGATTTATTTTTTTATTTCACCTTTATTTAACCAGGTAGGCTAGTTGAGAACACCTTTATTTAACCAGGTAGGCTAGTTGAGAACACCTTTATTTAACCAGGTAGGCTAGTTGAGAACACCTTTATTTAACCAGGTAGGCAAGTTGAGAACAAGTTCTCATTTACATCTGTGACCTGGCCAAGATAAAGCAAAGCAGTGCGATACAAACAACAACACAGAGTTACACATGGAATAAACAAAACATACAGTCAATAATACAGTAGAAAAATAAGAAAGTCTATATATAGTGTGTGCAAATGGAAGTAAGACAATAAATAGGCCGTAGCAGCAAAGTAATTACAATTTAGCAGATTAACACTGGAGTGATAGATGAGCAGATGATGATGTGCAAGTAGAAATACTGGTGTGCAAAAGAGCAGAAAAGTAAATAAAAACAATATGGGGATGAGGTAGTTGGATGGGCTATTTACAGATGGGCTGTACAGCTGCAGCGATCGGTTAGCTGCTCAGATAGCAGATGTTTAAAGTTAGAGAGGGAGATATGAGTCTCCAACTGCAGCGATCGGGTAGCTGCTCAGATAGCTGATGTTTAAAGTTAGAGAGGGAGATGTGAGTCTCCAACTGCAGCGATCGGGTAGCTGCTCAGATAGCTGATGTTTAAAGTTAGAGAGGGAGATATGAGTCTCCAACTGCAGCGATCGGGTAGCTGCTCAGATAGCTGATGTTTAAAGTTAGAGAGGGAGATGTGAGTCTCCAACTGCAGCGATCGGGTAGCTGCTCAGATAGCTGATGTTTAAAGTTAGAGAGGGAGATGTGAGTCTCCAACTGCAGCGATCGGGTTAGCTGCTCAGATAGCAGATGTTTAAAGTTAGAGAGGGAGATGTGAGTCTCCAACTGCAGCGATCGGGTAGCTGCTCAGATAGCTGATGTTTAAAGTTAGAGAGGGAGATGTGAGTCTCCAACTGCAGCGATCGGGTTAGCTGCTCAGATAGCTGATGTTTAAAGTTAGAGAGGGAGATTTGAGTCTTTTGGGAAATGTGGGATGTGTTTCTTTATGGACACCGTTTCATACGTTGGAATGAGAGTTGTGATTAATTGGATATTTAGAGGCTTTTTCAAAGCCAGATATGAAGTTTAACATGAAATTGGCTTATCACAAAAACAAACAAAAAATGACTGTTGAGAAATTCAGAATGGGTTTTATGCTACTCAAGTGTGGCACAGAAATGTGAATCCATCCATCACGTTCATATATTTATCTCTTAAGACTCTGGCAGAGAGAGAGAGAGAACAGGATTCGCAGGTCAAATACCCAGTGAGTGAGTCCACTGGTGCTCATTGAGCAGAGAGACAGAGGCCTTTTGTGAGATGAATAGAAGTCTCTCCTTTCTCTTTCTCTTTGTCTCTTTCTGATCCTCGTCTGTCTGTAGAGAAAGACATCACTCCTAAGAGTCATTCTCTGTTCTCCACATTTTGGCCTTATTTCGCTCTCTTTTTACAAATTGGACTTTTCTGTATCTCTCAATGTTTTTACAAATTGGACTTGATAAGAAAACTTATCAGTCGGAATATTTAGAACAGTAGAACAGAGAGAGACAGAGAGAGAGAGAGAGCAGAGAGAGAGACAAAGAGAGAGAGAGAGAGAGAGAGCAGAGAGAGAGAGACAGAGAGAGAGAGAGAGAGAGAGAGAGAGAGAGACAGAGAGAGAGACAGAGACAGAGAGAGAGAGAGCGACAGAGAGAGAGAGAGAGAGACAGAGAGAGAGAGAGAGAGAGAGAGAGAGCAGAGAGAGACTGAGAGAGAGAGACAGAGAGACTGAGAGGCGTTGGTTCTGAGCAGTAAACGGTCCCAAACTCTAAACCACTCACTGTATCCCAAATAGCACCCTATTCCCCATATAGGGCCCATACGACTGGTCAAAAGCAGTGCACTATCGCTATGTAGTGAATAGGGTGTAAATTGGGATGTGTTGTTGTGTACAGAGATGGGCAGTATTTCTGTGACATGCATTTGATTAAATATGTATTTCAGTTAATTCGGAGTATTTTATAAACCCCGGGTTTATATTATATTATACTGGGCTGATCTACATTCCATTGTGGCCCCCATTTCACCCTGTATTGGTATCAGAAATCGGACGGACATTGATTGGACGAACCGTACACGGATTCTGATGGCACTATGGTGTGATAAGAGCTAAATTAACTAAATAAAAAATGGATATGTACAAATTAACAATTGTAAAACATGCTGAGTATTATTCTAACGATCTCTCCCATAATAATACCCAGTGTGCTTTGCAGGTCATTATTGGTATGTTCATTTTCACATGTAGCAGACGCTGTTATCCAGAGTGACTCACTAAATGAAGATAAACAACAACATATCACAGTATGTTTTTGTAACTGTTGCTGAGAATGTTGTTGTTTACTTGCACATGAAAATACAAAATACAAGTATTTTAATTCAATAAATTACTAAAAAAAACAAGTATTTTGTAATACAATTATTTTGTTGTTTATTTTGTAGTTAATTTTGGTACATTGATCTTTATGGTATTTAGTCAGGTTTTCCCCCATCCCTGGTTGCCTAGGAGATTAAGCCCACCTTTGACCTCTGAGAGTTTAACCACTGTGATTTAAATGTGATTATGATGTCACAGTCACTGGGGACCAATAGATGACCTCTCTGTCACAACCACAGTCCTGACTGCTCTACCTAACACATGTGGATGTACGCAGGTCTTTCCTGCAGTCAAACGACCTCGTGGCCTCGTGGCTGGAATGCTGCTCATATTTTTCATCCTTTCATAATTAATAATAATCATTGCTTCGAAAACCATGGTGAAAATCCGCTGTTTTCGATGTCAACCCGGCTTTATGTTACGTCAGTCTTCTCTGATGTACGTGTATGAACTGAAAATATAATACGTTTAAACTCTGTATCTGACATACCAGGTAAGGGGTCTTCTTGTTGTTGAGCCCATAACCACGTGTGTGAGGTGGGTACTTTTGTTTCCAAGTAGATTTGTTTAAGTCTACCCAGAAACACTCTGTGTGACCCTGATTTATCCCCCCTGCAGATTAAACAATGTAGCTGTACTCACGGGCGCCTGACTTTGTCTAAAAAGTGGGAGTGTAAAACAAAACAACCATCATCCTGATGAAAATACGCTCTTTGTCTTTAACAAACTAACGTTTGTGCATATTTTCAGCGTGGAACAGATGTTTAGAGTGGTTATAACCGAACCCTAGGCTAACCAATTCTAAAAGGCACTAGCAGGTCTAAAAGTAGTCTCAGCAGGAAATAGACTGAACGCAATTATTTCAAAAACGGAAGCTCCAGTTGTCGGGGCACATATTTCCCAACTTCAATCAACCAGTCCATTTTGAATTCATGATAAAAACCAGGAACTTCGCTTGTGAATCCCCTTGTGAGTCTCGTCAGTTAGATACGTTTTTACAGGCATTTATTTCTGTAGGCTTAACGGGAGTCTGTTTGTGCAATCATGACGTGTGTGTAGAGAGAGCAGTCAGAACACAGTGGAGTGAGTGAGATATGGAGGGGAAAGGGAATTTAGGCAGAAGAATAGGCATGATGCTTTGCTTTGTTTCCCAGAATGCACATGTAGACCTATGGAACACTAGAGTCAACATGTAGGACTATGGAACACTAGAGTCAACATGTAGGACTATGGGACACTAGAGTCAACATGTAGGACTATGGAACACTAGAGTCAACATGTAGGAATACGGAACACTAGAGTCAACATGTAGGACTATGGAACACTAGAGTCAACATGTAGGACTATGGAACACTAGAGTCAACATGTAGGACTATGGGACACTAGAGTCAACATGTAGGACTATGGAACACTAGAGTCAACATGTAGGAATATGGAACACTAGAGTCAACATGTAGGAATACGGAACACTAGAGTCAACATGTAGGACTATGGAACACTAGAGTCAACATGTGTGCTAGGTGTGTATTGTAGCTAGTTGTGTATTGTAGCTAGATGTGTATATAGCTAGGTCAGTGTATTGTAGCTAGGTCAGTGTATTGTAGCTAGGTCAGTGTATTGTAGCTATGTGTGTATATAGCTAGGTCAGTGTATTGTAGCTAGGTGTGTATTGTAGCTAGGTGTGTATTGTAGCTAGGTCAGTGTATTGTAGCTAGGTGTGTATTGTAGCTAGGTGTGTATTGTAGCTAGGTGTGTATTGTAGCTAGGTCAGTATATTGTAACTAGGTGTGTATATAGCTGGGTGTGTATTGTAGCTAGTTGTGTATTGTAGCTAGGTGTGTGTTGTAGCTTGGTGTGTATATAGCTAGGTCAGTGTATTGTAACTAGGTGTGTATAAAGCTAGGTGTGTATTTTAGCTAGGTCAGTGTATTGTAGCTAGGTGTGTATATAGCTAGGTGTGTATATAGCTAGGTCAGTGTATTGTAGCTAGGTGTGTATTGTAGCTAGGTCAGTGTATTGTAGCTAGGCCAGTGTATTGCAGCTAGGTGTGTATATAGCTAGGTGTGTATATAGCTAGATCATTGTATTGTAGCTAGGTGTGTATATAGCTAGGTGTGTATATAGCTAGATCAGTGTATTGTAACTAGGTCAGTGTATATCGCTAGGTGTCTATATAGCTAGGTCAGTGTATTGTAACTAGGTGTGTATTGTAGCTAGGTCAGTCAATTGTAGCTAGGTCAGTATATATTAGCTAGGTGTGTATATAGCTAGGTGTGTATATAGCTAGGTCAGTGTATTGTAGCTAGGTGTCTATATAACTAGGTGTGTATATAGCTAGGTCAGTGTATTGTAGCTAGGGGTGTATATAGCTAGGTGTGTATATAGCTAGGTGTGTATATAGCTAGATCAGTGTATTGTAGCTAGGTGTGTTTATAGCTAGGTCAGTGTACTGTAGCTAGGTGTGTATATAGTTAGGTGTGTATATAGCTAGGTCAGTGTATTGTAGCTAGGTGTGTATATAGTTAGGTGTGTTTATAGCTAGATCAGTGTATTGTAGTTAGGTGTATATATAGCTAGATCAGTGTATTGTAGCTAGGTGTATATATAGCTAGGTGTGTATATAGCTAGGTGTGTATATAGCTAGGTCAGTGTATTGTAGTTAGGTGTATATATAGCTAGATCAGTGTATTGTAGCTAGGTGTGTATATAGCTAGGTGTGTATATAGCTAGGTGTGTATATAGCTAGGTCAGTGTATTGTAGCTAGGTGTGTATATAGTTAGGCATGGTGCCAGGCGCTCAGCTTTAAGCAGTGACATTGTCATCGAGAGATGTGCGGATGAGGTCATGGCGGGATATAATTTATTGGCCAGCGTGTGTGTGTGTTTGAATGTGTCTCTGTGTGTGTACGTGAGTCTGTGAAGATTCATGTTATTTCCTGATGAGTGACACCAGATCATCAGTCACATGCGGGCCCCATGACACCCGGCCTCAGCTCTGGATCAGGACAGACACGTCCTCATCATCTCTCATGTCCTCACCTCCGTGGGAAATCCCAGGGGAGAGAGCGGGGTGGCAGGCTCCCTATCATTATGCATACCCTAGTCCTACTATATATACCACCTCAAAGTCATAACGTGATCACACGTTTATATTGCTACATTAGCTACTCTATAATGTATTGTTAGTTACTTCAACTTAACATAGCTACTCTATAATGTATTGTTAGTTACTTCAACCTAACATAGCTACTCTATAATGTATTGTTAGTTACTTCAACTTAACATAGCTACTCTATAATGTATTGTTAGTTACTTCAACTTAACATAGCTACTCTATAATGTATTGTTAGTTACTTCAACTTAACATAGCTAGTTTATAATGTATTGTTAGTTACTTCAACTTAACATAGCTAGTTTATAATGTATTGTTAGTTACTTCAACTTAACATAGCTACTCTATAATGTATTGTTAGTTACTTCAACTTAACATAGCTATTTTATAATGCATTGTTAGTTACTTCAACTTAACATAGCTAGTTTATAATGTATTGTTAGTTACTTCAACTTAACATAGCTATTTTATAATGTATTGTTAGTTACTTCAACTTAAGATAGCTATTTTAGAATGTATTGTTAGTTACTTCAACTTAACATAGCTAGTTTATAATGTATTGTTAGTTACTTCAACCTAACATAGCTACTTTATACATTGTTATTGTCAAAGTGCATTCAGAAAGTATTCAGACCCCTTGACTTTTTAAAACATTTTGTTACATTACTGCCTTATTCTGAAATTGATTAAATTGTATTTTCCCCCTCATCAATCTACACACAATACCCCATAATGGCATCACAATACCCCATAGTGACATCACAACACCCCATAATGACATCACAATACCCCATAGTGACATCACAATACCCCATAGTGACATCACAATACCCCATAATGACGTCACAACACCCCATAGTGACATCACAATACCCCATAGTGGCATCACAACACCCCATAGTGACATCACAACACCCCATAGTGACATCACAATACCCCATAGTGGCATCACAACACCCCATAGTGACATCACAACACCCCATATTGACATCACAACACCCCATAGTGACATCACAACACCCCATATTGACATCACAATACCCCATAGTGACATCACAATACCCCATAGTGACATCACAATACCCCATAGTGACATCACAATAACCCATAATGTAGAAAAGTGTTCAAATGTATTTTTTTTAAAACACGGAAATATGACAATTACATAAGTATTCAGACCCTTTACTCAGTACTTTTAGCAGCGATTACAGCCTTGAGTCTTGGGTATGACGCTAGAAGCCTGGTACACCTGTATTTGGTGAGTTTCTCCCATTCTTCTCTACAGATCCTCTCAAGCTCTATCAGGTTGGATGGGGAGCATCGCTCCACAGCTATTCTCAGGTCTCTCTAGAGATGTTTAGATCGGGTTCCAGTCCTGGCTCTGGCTGGGCCACTCAAGGACATTCAGAGACTTGTCCCGAAGCCACTCCTGTATTCTCTTGGTTGTGTGCTTAGGGTCGTTATCCTGTTGGAAGGTGAACCTTCGCCCCCAGTCTGAGGTCCTGAAAAGTCTGGAGCAGGTTTTCATCAAGGATCTCCCTGTACTTTGCACCATTAATCTCTTCCTTCAATCCTTACTAGTCTCCCAGTCCCTGCCGCTGAAAAACATCCTCTCAGCATGATGCTGCCACCACCATGCTTCACCATAGGAATGGTACCAGGTTTCCTCCAGACATGACGCTTGGCATTCAGGCCAAAGAGTTCAATCTTGGTTTCATCAGACCAAAGAATCTTGTTTCTCATGGTCTGAGTGTCCTTTAGGTGCCTTTTGGCAAACTCCAAGTGGGCTGTCATGTGCCTTTTACTGAGGAGTGGCTTCCGTCTGGCCACTCTACCATAAAGGCCTGATTGGTGGAGTGCTGCAGAGATGGTTGTCCTTCTGGAAGGTTCTCTCATCTCCACAGAGGAGCTCTGTCAGAGTGACCATCAGGTTCTTGTTCTCCTCCCTGACCAAGGCCCTTCTCCCCCGATTGCTCAGTTTGGCCGGGCGGCCAGCTCTAGGACGAGTCTTAGTGGTTTCAAACTTCTTCCATTTAAGAATGATGGAGACCACTGTGCTCTTGGGGACCTTCAAAGTTGCAGAAATGTTTTGGTGCCCTTCCCCAGATTTGTGCCTCGACACGATCCTGTCTCGGAGCTATACAGGCAATTCCTTCGACCTCATGGTTTGGTTTTTGCTCTGACATGCACTGTCAACTGTGGGACCTTGTATAGACAGGTGTGTGCCTTTCCAAATCATGTACAATCAACTAAATGTACTACAGATGGACTCCAATCAAGTTGTAGAAACATCTCAAGGATGATCAATGGAAACAGGATGCACCTGAGCTCAATTGCAAGTCTCATAGCAAAGGTTCTGAATGCTTATGCTCTCTGCAGGCCATTCACTAGGTCCCCCCGTGTGGTTCTGGGATTTTTGCTCACCATTCTTGTGATCATTTTGACCCCACGGGGTAAGATCTTGCGTGGAGCCATAGATCGAGGGAGATTATCAGTGGTCTTGTATGTCTTCCATTTCCTAATAATTGCTCCCACAGTTGATTTCTTCAAACCAAGCTGCTTACCTATTGCAGATTCAGTCTTCCCAGCCTGGTGCAGGTCTACAATTTTGTTTCTGGTGTCCTTTGACAGCTCTTTGGTCTTGGCCATAGTGGAGTTTGGAGTGTGACTGTTTGAGGTTGTGGACAGGTGTCTTTTATACTGATAACAAGTTCAAACAGGTGCCTTTAATACAGGTAACGAGTGGAGGACAGAGGAGCCTCTTAAAGAAGAAGTTACAGGTCTGTGAGAGCAAGAAATCTTGCTTGTTTGTAGGTGACCAAATAGTTATTTTCCACCATCATTTGCAAATAAATATTTTTAAAAATCCTACAATGTGATTTTCTGGATTTTTTCCCTCATTTTGTCTGTCATAGTTGAAGTGTACCTATTATGAAAATTACAATTACAATTTTAAGTGGGAGAACTTGCACAATTGGTGGCTGACTAAATACTTTTTTGCCCCACTGTATTCCTCTCAGATAATAAATACCTTGATAAAATATCCCTACATGTGTGGACAGGCTCCTACACCATTACCAAAACAGTCCTGCTTCGAGTTAAGAGTCTTAGCTACTTCTTGGAGAGAACTTCTGATGGCATCACAGGAAGTCAAAGATCTTTGTCAACTTTGGCCAGATAGAAGGATCAAGAGGTTCAAGAGTGATGCATTTCTATTTTATTGCAAAGTCAACTTTAAAGTTCACTTGGTTCCGTTATTGGATTCCTGCCCCTCCTTTTCCTTGCCTAATTATTTATCCTAATTAGGACGTAGACCTGTGTTGTCCTCTGTTGAGTCCTTTGTCACCACAGTGGAAGCGATCTGCATTGATTTTATTTGCTCATTTCTTTTTAATTGCGTGGCTTGTCTCCCAGTGTAACTAGATCTCCACAGTCTCACCATTTAGGAACATTACAGTCAGTGATATTCCCTCTCTGCCCTCTGCGAAGGACTGGCTGTGAGTTAGCTAGTTATTATGAAGTAGCACCAACACAGAATTAATATAAATACTAACACATAGTCCTAAATATACCGTACTATTTAAGACCTGTAAAGTCTGAATCTTAAGTGGGTTAGGGTTAGAGATTTAGAGAGGAGAGAATAGATCATTCATTAAAGGTCTCATTTCAACCTTTAAGTCACAGTGCAGTTCATTTCAGATAAAACATGTCGTCCAACACAGATGACCTTTGACTTGAGAAACACCTGCAGACGTATTGCAACAGAGGTGTCTTGCTAAAAACATTGGTTCATTCAGCCTGTCTAGCTACAGTAAAAACATGTGTTCATTCAGCCTGTCTAGCTACAGTAAAAACATGTGTTCATTCAGCCTGTCTAGCTACAGTAAAAACATGTGTCGTTCAGCCTGTCTAGCTACAGTAAAAACATGTGTTCATTCAGCCTGTCTAGCTACAGTAAAAACATGTGTCGTTCAGCCTGTCTAGCTACAGTAAAAACATGTGTTCATTCAGCCTGTCTAGCTACAGTAAAAACATGTGTTCATTCAGCCTGTCTAGCTACAGTAAAAACATGTGTTCATTCAGCCTGTCTAGCTACAGTAAAAACATGTGTCGTTCAGCCTGACTAGCTGCAGTAAAAACATGTGTTCATTCAGCCTGTCTAGCTACAGTAAAAACATGTGTTCATTTAGCCTGTTTAGCTACAGTAAAACTAACATCTAACATCACCTAACATCTAACATCACCTAACATCACTTAACATCTCCTAACATCACCTGATATCACCTAACAATACCTGACATCTCCTAACATCTAGTAACATCACCTAACACCACCTAGCATCTAACATCACCTAACATATCCTAACATCTTCTAACATCACCTGATATCACCTAACATCACCTGACATATCCTAACATCACCTGGTATCACCTAACATCACCTGACATATCCTAACATCACCTGGTATCACCTAACATCTTCTACCATCACCTAACATCTCCTAACATCACCCAACATCATCTTACATCACCTAACATCTAACATCACCTAACATCTAACATCACCTAACATCTCCTAACATCTAACATCACCTGACATCTCCTAACATCACCTAACATCTCCTAACATATCCTAACATCACATGATATCACCTAACATCACCTGACATCCCCTAACATCACCTAACATCTAACATCACCTAACATCTAACATCACCTGATACCACCTAACATCACCTGACATATCGTAACATCACCTGATATCACCTAACATCACCTAACATCTCCTAACATCACCTGACATCTCCTAACATCACCTAACATCTCCTAACATCACCTGATATCACTTAACATCACCTGACATATCCTAACATCTCCTAACATCACCTGACATCCCCTAACATCACCTAACATCTCCTAACATCACCTGACATCTCCTAACATCACCTGGCATCTCCGAACATCACCTAACATCTCCTAACATCACCTGAAATCACCTAACATCCCCTGACATCTCCTAACATAACCTGACATCTCCTGACATCACCTAACATCTCCTAACATCACCTAACATCACCTAGCATCTAACATCACCTAACATCACTTAACATCTCCTAACATCACCTGATATCACCTAACAATACCTGACATCTCCTAACATCTAGTAACATCACCTAACACCACCTAGCATCTAACATCACCTAACATATCCTAACATCTTCTAACATCACCTGATATCACCTAACATCACCTGACATATCCTAACATCACCTGGTATCACCTAACATCACCTGACATATCCTAACATCTCCTAACATCACCTGACATCTTCTAACATCTCCTAACATATCCTAACATCACCTAACATCTCCTAACATCACCTGACATCTCCTAACATCACCTAACATCACCTAACATCTCCTAACATCACCTGACATCTCCTGATATCACCTAACATCTCCTAACATCTCCTGACATCTCCTATCATCACCTAACATCCCTGACATCTCCTAACATCACCTGACATCTCCTAACATCACCTGACATCTCCTAACGTCACCTAACATCTCCTAACATCACCTAACATCCCTGACATCACCTAACATCTCCTAACATCGCCTAACATCACCTAACATCCCTGACATCAATTATGGACCCCCTTCTTTGTCTTTATTCTGTTGTGTGTTTTCCTGCCGTTCTGTTGTGGAATATTGTGAAAGACTATTTTAAGATGTGTTTTATAGACTCATATGCACCTTAACAATGAGCTTGTAACATTTGTCGTGCGCGCTGCTGAAATTACACGCTTCCCGACAGTAGGTTATGGGCTTGTGATTTAAAACAATCCAGAGCTGGTCATTTCAATGATTTGATTTCCCATTTAGGAACAGTAGGCTAATCTGTTTTCAAAATGGTCAACTCCGAAATGGATCAAAATTAGGCCTATAGCCTATTGTATTGGTACTAGGCCTAAAGCCTATTGTATTGGTACTAGGCCTATAGCCTATTGTATTGGTACTAGGCCTATAGCCTATTGTATTGGTGCTAGGCCTATAACCTATTGTATTGGTACTAGGTCTATAGCCTATTGTATTGGTACTAGGCCTAAAGCCTATTGTATTGGTACTAGGTCTATAGCCTATTGTATTGGTACTAGGCCTATAGCCTATTGTATTGGTACTAGGCCTATAGCCTATTGTATTGGTACTAGGCCTAAAGCCTATTGTATTGGTACTAGGCCTATAGCCTATTGTATTGGTACTAGGCCTATAGCCTATTGTATTGGTACTAGGCCTATAGCCTATTGTATTGGTACTAGGCCTATAGCCTATTGTATTGGTACTAGGCCTAAAGCCTATTGTATTGGTACTAGGCCTATAACCTATTGTATTGGTACTAGGCCTATAGCCTATTGTATTGGTACTAGGCCTATAGCCTATTGTATTGGTACTAGGCCTATAGCCTATTGTATTGGTGCTAGGCCTATAACCTATTGTATTGGTACTAGGCCTATAGCCTATTGTATTGGTACTAGGCCTATAGCCTATTGTATTGGTACTAGGCCTATAGCCTATTGTATTGGTACTAGGCCTAAAGCCTATTGTATTGGTACTAGGTCTATAGCCTATTGTATTGGTACTAGGCCTATAGCCTATTGTATTGGTACTAGGCCTATAGCCTATTGTATTGGTACTAGGCCTATAACCTATTGTATTGGTACTAGGCCTATAGCCTATTGTATTGGTACTAGGCATATAGCCTATTGTATTGGTACTAGGCCTATAGCCTTTTGTATTGGTACTAGGCCTATAGCCTATTGTATTGGTACTAGGCCTATAGCCTATTGTATTGGTACTAGGCCTATAGCCTATTGTATTGGTACTAGGCCTCTAGCCTATTGTATTGGTACTAGGCCTAAAGCCTATTGTATTGGTACTAGGTCTATAGCCTATTGTATTGGTACTAGGCCTATAGCCTATTGTATTGGTACTAGGCCTATAGCCTATTGTATTGGTACTAGGCCTAAAGCCTATTGTATTGGTACTAGGCATATAGCCTATTGTATTGGTACTAGGCCTATAGCCTATTGTATTGGTACTAGGCCTATAGCCTATTGTATTGGTACTAGGCCTATAGCCTATTGTATTGGTACTAGGCCTATAGCCTATTGTATTGGTACTAGGCCTATAGCCTATTGTATTGGTACTAGGCCTATAGCCTATTGTATTGGTACTAGGCCTAAAGCCTATTGTATTGGTACTAGGCATATAGCCTATTGTATTGGTACTAGGCCTATAGCCTATTGTATTGGTACTAGGCCTATAGCCTATTGTATTGGTACTAGGCCTATAGCCTATTGTATTGGTACTAGGCCTATAGCATATGGTATTGGTACTAGGCCTATATCCTATTGTATTGGTACTAGGCCTATAGCCTATTGTATTGGTGCTAGGCCTAAAGCCTATTGTATTGGTACTAGGCCTATAGCATATGGTATTGGTACTAGCAGAGTGAGTGTGCATATTCACTGTGAAGTAATTTTAGGACAATATAATTTTGTTCTCCAGGCTAGATGGACGTCATATTGTACAATATGTCTCACCTTTTCCTAGTCCTAGATGGACATTGTGTCTCACCTTTTCCTAGCCCTAGATGGACATTGTGTCTCACCTTTTCCTAGTCCTAGATGGACATTGTGTCTCAGGTGTCTCAGATAGCTTCCCCAACGTTGAAAGCCACACTGTGGTGTCAGTGGCAGCTAGGACTGGTCCCAAATAGCCAATGTCTCCTTCCCTTCCTGTAGTCTGTCAGCCAGTGTCTCCTTCCCTTCCTGTAGTCTGTCAGCCAGTGTCTCCTTCCCTTCCTGTAGTCTGTCAGCCAGTGTCTCCTTCCCTTCCTGCAGTCTGTCAGCCAGTGTCTCCTTCCTGTAGTCTGTCAGCCAGTGTCTCTCTCTTTCTCCCGCTCCCTCATTTCTACATTCAGTGGGGAGAACAAGTATTTGAAAGACTGCCGATTTTGCAGGTTTTCCTACTTACAAAGCATGTAGAGTTCTGTAATATTTATCATAGGTACACTTCAACTGTGAGAGACGGAATCTAAAACAAAAATCTAGAAAATCACATTGTATGATTTTTAAGTAATTGGAACCTCAGACTGGAGCGAAGGTTCACCTTCCAACAAGACAGCGTCCCTAAGCACACAACCAAGAGAACGCAGGTGTGGCTTCGGGACAAGTCTCTGAATGTCCTTGAGTGGCTCAGCCATAGCCCGGACTTGAACCCGATCTAAACATCTCTGGAGAGACCTGAAAATAGCTGTGCAGCGACGCTCCCCATCCAACCTGACAGAGCTTGAGAGGATCTGCAGAGAAGAACAGGAGAAACTCCCCAAATACAGGTGTGCCAAGCTTGTAGCATCATACCCAAGAAGACTCAACAAGGCTGTAATCTCTGACAAAGGTGCTTCAACAAAGTACTGAGTAAAGGGTCTGAATACTTATGTAAATGTGATATTTCATTTTTTATTCTTTATTAAAAAATCTATTTTAGAATAAGGTTGAAACGTATCAAAATGTGTAAAATGCCAAGGCACGATATAGCTCTTATTCTCTCTCCTTTCAACCTCTCACTCTGAGGTTCTATCAATTCAATTCAAATTGAAGGGGCTTTATTGGCATGGGAAACATGTTATTAACATTGCCAAAGCAAGTGAAGTAGATAACATACAAAGGTGAAATAAACAATACAAATGAACAGTAAACATTACACTCACAGAAGTTCCAAAACAATAAAGGCATTACAAATGTCGTATTATGATGTATAATTTACATACACTTAGGTTGGAGTCATTAAAACTAGTTTACATCCACTTAGGTTGGAGTCATTAAAACTAGTTTACATACACTTAGGTTGGAGTCATTAAAACTAGTTTACATACACTTAGGTTGGAGTCATTAAAACTCGTTTTTCAACCACTCCACAAATGTCTTGTTAACAAACTATAGTTTGGGCAAGTCAGTTAGGACATCTACTTTGTGCATGAAACAAGTCATTTTTCCAACAATTGTTTACAGACAGATTATTTCACTTATAATTCACTGTACCACAATTCCAGTGGGTCAGAAGTTTACCTACACTAAGTTGACTGTGCCTTTAAACAGCTTGGAAAATCCCAGAAAATGATGTCATGGCTTTAGAAGCTTCTGATAGGCTAATTGACATAATTTGAGTCAATTGGAGGTGTACCTGTGGATGTATTTCAAGGCCTACCTTCAAACTCAGTGCCTCTTTGCTTGACATCGTGGGAAAATCAAAAGAAATCAGCCAAGACCTCAGAAAAAAAAGTGTAGACCTCCACAAGTCTGGTTCATCCTTGGGAGCAATTTCCAAATGCCTGAAGGTACCACGTTCATCTGTACAAACAATAGTATGCAACCATAAACACCATGGGACCATGTAGCCATCATCCCACTCAGGAAGGAGACGCGTTCTCTCTCCTAGAGATGAACGTACTTTGGTGCGAAAAGTGCAAATCAATCCCAGAACAACAGCAAAGGACCTTGTGAAGATGCTGGAGGAAACAGGTACAAAAGTATCTATTTCCACAGTAAAATTAGTCCTCTATCGACATAACCTGAAAGGCTGCTCAGCAGGGAAGAAGCCACTGCTCCAAAACTGCCATAAAAAAGCCAGACTACGGTTTGCAACTACACATGGGGACAAAGATTGTACTTTTTGGAGAAATGTCCTCTGGTCTGATGAAACAAAAATAGAACTGTTTGGCCATAATGACCATCGTTATGTTTGGAGGAAAAAGGGGGAGGCTTTCAAGCCGAAGTACACCATCACAACCGTGAAGCACGGGGGTGGCAGCATCATGTTGTGGGGGTGCTTTGCTGCAGGAGGGACTGGTGCACTTCACAAAATAGATGGCATCATGGGGAAGGAAAATGTTGTGGATATATTGAAGCAACATCTCAAGACATCACTCAAGAAGTTGAAGCTTGGTCGCAAATGGGTCTTCCAAATGAACAATGACCCCAAGCGTACTTCCAAAGTTGTGGCAAAATGGCTTAAGGACAACAAAGTCAAGGTATTGGAGTGGCTATCACAAAGCCCTGTCCTCAATCCTATAGAAAATGCGTGGGCAGAACTAAAAGGTGTGTGCGAGCAAGGAGACCAACAAACCTGACTCAGTTACACCAGCTCTGTCAGGAGGAATGGGTCAAAATTCACCCAACTTATTGAGGGAAACTTGTGGAAGGCTACCAAAACCATTTGACCCAAGTTAAACAATTTAAAGGCAATGCTACCAACTACTAATTGAGCCTATGTAAACTTCTGACCCACTGGGAATGTGATGAAAGAAATAAAAGCTTAAATAAATCATTCTCTCTACTCTTATTCTGACATTTCACAGACGTCTCAAGTATGCCCCTGGAAATGCAAATGCGCTACGCTAAATGCTAAATGTACTCGTTACAACTCAATCTTTGATCAAAATTCACAAGCAGGGTATTGAATTAAAGCTACACTCGTTGTGAACCTAGCCAGCAAGTCAGATTTTTAAAATGCTTTTCGGCGAAAGCATGAGAAGCTATTATCTGATAGCATGCACCCCCCAAAATGCCAGCACGACACGTAAACAACAGATTTTGCGGTAGCCGGCGCTACCCAAAACGCAGAAATAAAATATAAAACATTCATTACCTTTGACGAGCTTCTTTCTTGGCACTCCTATATGCCCCATAAACATCACTATTGGGTCTTTTTTTCGTTTAAATCGGTCCATATATACCCAAAATAGCTTTGTATGGAAGCTGTGTCATTCAGAAAAAAACATCGTTTTTAAACGCTGCGTAATTTTTTAAAATTAAAAAAGTCGACGATAAACTTTCACAAAACACTTCGAAATCCTTTTGTAATCCAACTTTAGGTATTAGTAAACGTTTATAATCTATCAAAATGATTACAGGGCGATGTATTTTCAATAGGTCTTCGCTTGCAAATCAATGGCTGCTAATGTCTTCTTCAACAACATCCGGGTGAAGACTGGGAAAATGGATGCCAGATAGATGGATTTTCCAACAATTAATTCAATTGAAAATGACGACAATGGCGACATCGTGTGGAATTTGTATGAATTGCAGGCAGGTCGATATTAAATTCTGTTCTCTTTTAACAACTCGTGGAAGTGACTTATGGAAATTATTTTTAGCTTTCAGAGAGCAGTTTTTCTTGCGTTTTTCAATGAAACACACGATCTGTTATAGTCACAGCCGTGATTTAACCAGTTTTATAAACTTCAGAGTGTTTTCTATCCACACATACTAATCATATGCATATACTATATTCCTGGCATGAGTAGCAGGACGCTGAAAAGTTACGCGATTTTTAACAGAATGTTCGAAAAAGGAGGGGGTAGAAGTAAGAGGTTTTAAAATAAAGTGGTGATCCTAACTGACCTAAAAACAGGGAATTTTTACTAGGATTAAATGTCAGGAATTGTGAAAAAACTGAGTTTAAATGTATTTGGCTAAGGTGTATGTAAACTTCCGACTTCAACTGTACACACAGTGTTTTAATGATGTGCAAATGGTTAAAGTACAAAAGGGAAAATAAATAAACATAAATATGGGTTGCATTTAAAATGGTGTTTGTTCTTCCCTGGTTGCCCTTTTCTTGTGGCAAAAGGTCACAAATCTTGCTGCTGTGATGGCACACTGTGGTATTTCACCCAGTAGATATGGGAATTAATCAACACCGGGTTCGTTTTTGAATTCTTTGTGGATCTGTGTAATCTGAGGGAAATATGTGTCTCTAATATGGTCATACGTTGTACACGGAGGATATTTTTACAGAGTTCTGCATGCAGAGTCTCAATTTGGTGTTTGTCCCATTTTGTGAATTATTGGTTGGTGAGCGGACCCCAGACCTCACAACCATAAAGGGCAATGGGTTCTATGACTGATTCAAGTATTTTTAGCCAGATCCTAATTGGTATGTCAAATTTTATGTTCCTTTGGATGGCATAGAAGGCCCTTCTTGCCTTGTCTCTCAGATCGTTCACAGCTTTGTGGAAGTTACCTGTGGCGCTGACGTTTAGGCCAAGGTATGTATAGTTTTTTGTGTGCTCTAGGGCAACGGTGTCTAGATGGAATTTGTATTTGTGGTCCTGGTGACTGGACCTTTTTTGGAATACCATTATTTTGGTCTTACTGAGATTTACTGTCAGGGCCCCAGTCTGTCAGGGCCCAGGTCTGACAGAATCTGTGCAGAAGATCTAGGTGCTGCTGTAGGCCCTCCTTGGTTGGTGACAGAAGCACCAGATTGTCAGAAAACAGTAGACGTTTGACTTCAGATTCTGGTAGGGTGAGGCCGGGTGCTCTCCTATCTCTCTACCCTCTCCTATCTCTTCATATAGCTCTTTTTATATCTCTCTCTCCTCTCCTGTCTCTTTATATAGCTCTATCTCTCTCTCCTCTCCTATCTCTTTATATAGCTCTATCTCTCTCTCCTCTCCTATCTCTTTATATAGCTCTATCTCTCTCTCCTCTCCTATCTCTTTATATAGCTCTATCTCTCTCTCCTCTCCTATCTCTTTATATAGCTCTATCTCTATCTCCTCTCCTATCTCTTTATATAGCTCTATCTCTATCTCCTCTCCTATCTCTTTATATAGCTCTATCTCTATCTCCTCTCCTCTCCTATCTCTTTATATAGCTCTATCTCTATCTCCTCTCCTATCTCTTTATATAGCTCTATCTCTATCTCCTATCTCTTTATATAGCTCTATCTCTATCTCCTATCTCTTTATATAGCTCTATCTCTATCTCCTATCTCTTTATATAGCCCTATCTCTATCTCCTCTCCTATCTCTTTATATAGCTCTAACTCTATCTCATATCTCTTTTTAGAGCTCTATCTCCTCTCCTCTCTCTTTAAATAGCTCTATCTCTATCTCCTATCCTATCTCTTTATATAGCTCTTTCTCTATCTTTCTGTCCTTTCCTATCTCTTTAAATAGCTCTTTCTCTATCTATCTCTCTCTCCTCTCCTATCTCTTTAAATAGCTCTTTCTCTATCTCTCTCTCCTCTCCTATCTCTCTCTCCTCTCCTATTTCTTTATAGAGCTCTATCTCTATCTCATATCTCTTTTTAGAGCTCTATCTCCTCTCCTATCTCTTTATAAAGCTCTATCTCTATCTATCTCTCCTCTACTATCTCTTTATATAGCTCTTTCTCTATCTCTCTCTACTAACTCTTTATATAGCTCTTTCTCTATCTCCTATCTCTTTATATAGCTCTATCTCTATCTCATATCTCTTTTTAGAGCTCTATCTCCTCTCCTATCTCTTTATAAAGCTCTTTCTCTATCTCTCTCTACTATCTCTTTATATAGCTCTTTCTCTATCTCCTATCTCTTTATATAGCTCTATCTCTATCTCATATCTATTTTTAGAGCTCTATCTCCTCTCCTATCTCTTTATAAAGCTCTATCTCTATCTATCTCTCCTCTACTATCTCTTTATATAGCTCTTTCTCTATCTCTCTCTCCTATCTCTTTATATAGCTCTCTAGCTTTTCCTCTATCTCTCTCCTATCTCTTTATATAGCTCTTTCTCTATCTCTCTCTCCTCTCCTATCTCTTTATAGAGCTCTATCTCTATCTCTCCTCTCCTATCTCTTTATATAGCTCTATCTATCTCTCCTCTACTATCTCTTTATATAGCTCTTTCTCTATCTCTTTATATAGCTCTATCTCTATCTCTCCTCTCCTATCTCTTTATAAAGCTCTATCTCTATCTCATATCTCTTTTTAGAGCTCTATCTCCTCTCCTATCTCTTTATATAGCTCTATCTCTATCTATCTCTCCTCTACTATCTCTTTATATAGCTCTTTCTCTATCTCCTCTCCTATCTCTTTATAAAGCTCTATCTCTATCTCTCCTCTACTATCTCTTTATATGGCTCTATCTCTCTCTCTTCTCCTATCTCTTTATCTCTATCTCATATCTCTTTTTATATCTCTATCTCCTCTCCTCTCTCTTTAAATAGTTCTATCTCTCTCTCCTCTCCTATCTCTTTATATAGCTCTTTCTCTATCTCTCTGTCCTTTCCTATCTCTTTAAATAGCTCTTTCTCTATCTCTTTCTCCTCTCCTATCTCTTTATATAGCTCTTTCTCTATCTTTCTCTCCTTTCCTATCTCTTTATATAGCTCTTTCTCTATCTTTCTGTCCTTTCCTATCTCTTTAAATAGCTCTTTCTCTATCTCTCTCTCCTCTACTATCTCTTTATATAGCTCTTTCTCTGTCTCTCTCTCTATCTCTCTCTCCTCTCCTATCTCTTTAAATAGCTCTTTCTCTATCTCTCTCCTCTCCTATCTCTCGCTCCTCTCCTATCTCTTTATATAGCTCTTTCTCTATCTCTCTCTCCTCTCCTATCTCTTTAAATAGCTCTTTCTCTATCTATCTCTCCTCTCCTATCTCTTTATATAGCTCTATCTCCTCTCCTCTCCTATCTCTTTATATAGCTCTATCTCTCTCTCCTCTCCTATCTCTTTATATAGCTCTATCTCTATCTCCTCTCCTCTCCTATCTCTTTATATAGCTCTATCTCTCTCTCCTCTCCTATCTCTTTATATAGCTCTATCTCTATCTCCTATCTCTTTATATAGCTATATCTCTATCTCCTCTCCTATCTCTTTATATAGCTCTTTTTCTATCTCTCTCACTCTCCTATCTCTTTATATAGCTCTATCTCTATCTCTCTCCTATCTCTTTATATAGCTCTTTCTCTATCTCTCTCTCCTATCTCTTTATATAGCTCTTTCTCTATCTCTCTCTCCTATCTCTTTATATAGCTCTATCTCCTCTACTATCTCTTTATAAAGCTCTATCTCTATCTATCTCTCCTCTACTATCTCTTTATATAGCTCTATCTCTATCTCCTATCTCTTTATAAAGCTCTATCTCTATCTATCTCTCCTCTACTATCTCTTTATATAGCTCTTTCTCTATCTCTCTCTCCTATCTCTTTATATAGCTCTATCTCTATCTCCTATCTCTTAAAAAGCTCTATAACTATCTATCTCTCCTCTACTATCTCTTTATAGAGCTCTTTCTCTATCTCTCTCTACTATCTCTTTATATAGCTCTATCTCTCTCTCCTATCTCTTTATAAAGCTCTATCTCTATCTCTCTCCTATCTCTTTATAAAGCTCTATCTCTATCTCTCTCTCCTCTCCTATCTCTTTATATAGCTCTATCTCTATCTCTCTCCTATCTCTTTATATAGCTCTCTAGCTTTTCCTCTATCTCTCCTCTCCTTTCTACCACTCTCTCTCTCCCCTCTCACACAGGCACGCACGTAAACACTGAATCACTGATAATTCTAGCTCTGATACATTCTGTTAATCTGTAGTATCACTTTGAGACAAACCAGAAGTAGCTGTGTGCTCTCCTCTGACACCAACCACCACATTAACAAATCAACTGGAATGTTTGGATCAGATCACCTCCCTTCTCTACGGTTCACCTCCCTTCTCTACGGTTCACCTCCCTTCTCTACGGTTCACCTCCCTTCTCTACGGTTCACCTCCCTTCTCTACGGTTCACCTCCCCTCTCTACGGTTCACCTCCCTTCTCTACGGTTCACCTCCCTTCTCTACGGTTCACCTCCCTTCTCTACGGTTCACCTCCCTTCTCTACGGTTCACCTCCCTCCTCTACGGTTCACCTCCCTTCTCTACGGTTCACCTCCCCTCTCTACGGTTCACCTCCCTTCTCTACGGTTCACCTCCCTTCTCTACGGTTCACCTCCCCTCTCTACGGTTCACCTCCCTTCTCTACGGTTCACCTCCCTTCTCTACGGTTCACCTCCCTTCTCTACGGTTCATCTCCCTTCTCTACGGTTCACCTCCCTCCTCTACGGTTCACCTCCCTTCTCTACGGTTCACCTCCCTTCTCTACGGTTCATCTCCCTTCTCTACGGTTCACATACCTTCTCTACGGTTCACCTCCCTTCTCTACAGATCTGTAGCTGTGCTGGGGGCTATATGATAGCTGTACTGGGGAATATATGATAGCTGTGCTGGGGGCTATATGAGGACTACATGATAGCAGTGCTGGGGACTATATGATATCTGTGCTGGGGACTATATGATAGCTATATGATAGCTGTGCTGGGGACTATATGATAGCTATATGATAGCTGTACTGGGGACTATATGAGGACTATATGATATCTGTGCTGGGGACTATATAACATCATACATCCTCTAGTGGAATAGACCTGATTAGGAAGTTACTGAAGGACAGGAAGTTACATGACAGGAAGACACTGAAGGACAGGAAGTTACTGAAGGACAGGAAGTTACAGGACAGGAAGTTACTGAAGGACAGGAAGTTACAGGACAGGAAGTTACTGAAGGATAGGAAGTTACTGAAGGACAGGAAGTTACTGAAGGACAGGAAGTTACTGAAGGACAGGAAGTTACAGGACAGGAAGTTACTGAAGGATAGGAAGTTACTGAAGGACAGGAAGTTACTGAAGGACAGGAAGTTACTGAAGGACAGGAAGTTACTGAAGGACAGGAGGTTACAGGACATGAAGTTACTGAAGGACAGGAAGTTACAGGACAGGAAGTTACTGAAGGACAGGAAGTTACAGGACAGGAAGTTACTGAAGAACATAACGTTACAGGACAGGAAGTTACTGAAGGACAGGAAGTTACAGGACAGGAAGTTTACTGAAGTGTTAAAAGGTGTGAAGACAGTGATCTGAAAGTTACTTAATCAACCACTATTGATCCTCCTGCTGTCTTCCTGCCTGTCACAAAGTGACTTAATCAACCACTATTGATCCTCCTGCTGTCTTCCTGCCTGTCACAAAGTGACTTAATCAACCACTACTGATCCTCCTGCTGTCTTCCTGCCTGTCACAAAGTGACTTAATCAACCACTATTGATCCTCCTGCTGTCTTCCTGCCTGTCACAAAGTGCTGTGTGTTTGTTTTGATGCATATCCCAACACGTTTTATTTGAAGTCTTGTATTGCCTCCGAGGAGGTGACAACGTGTCAGAGACATATAGTTCATAAGCTAAGAGGGGATGCAAAGCAGAGATGTGTTTATGAAAAATGCATGACAACAGCACACAAATAGAATACGTTATCAGAATGTGACTGTGAGTTTAGACCGAGCTGTCGTGTTAAATCTATAGCCTTATTTAAGTTTGTTGTTGTTTTTTATCATGCAGCTCATGACTTTAAAAAGTTATTCAGCTCCCATGTGTAGTTCTCTGTCTCTCCTATTGTATTTATTCTTTATTTAACTAGGCAAGTCAGTTAAAGAACAAATTCTTCTTTACAATGACGGCCTCCCCCGGCCACACCCTCCCTTAACCCGGGCGACGCTGGGCAAATTGTGCACCGCCCTATGGGACTCCCGATCACGGCCGGTTGTGATACCGCCCGGGATCAAACCAGGGTCTGTAGTGACGCCTCTAACGCTGTGATGCAGTGCCTTTAGACAGCTGCGCCACTCGGTAGCTTTGACATCATCAATGTCACATCCCTTCCTGACCTTATTCCAGAATGAGCTCAGAGGAAGAGCCCCAGCAGAGCCCTGCCCTGTGCAACATGTCAGTCCAAGAGACCAAATGACCTAAATGGTTTTAGAATGGCTGTTTGTTCCGACTGACATCTCCCCGGACCGTTTCCTTACACAGTAACACCATGGTTCAGGACATATAAATATATAGATCAGCTAATCCTATATCGGGCCTGCTGGAAGGCACATGGAAACATCTGTTATACAGTAACACCATGGTTCAGGACATATAAATATATAATAGATCAGCTAATCCTATATCGGGCCTGCTGGAAGGCACATGGAAACATCTGTTTACAAGGAAACGATTGTGTATCTGTAAGGTGAGGATTGTGTGTTTGTAAGGTGATGATTGTGTATTTATAAGGTGAGGATTGTGTGTTTATAAGGTGAGGATTGTGTGTTTATAAGGTGAGGATTGTGTATTTATAAGGTGAGGATTGTGTGTTTATAAGGTGAGGATTGTGTGTTTATAAGGTGAGGTTGTGTATTTATAAGGTGAGGATTGTGTATGTAAGGTGAGGATTGTGTATTTATAAGGTGAGGATTGTGTGTTTATAAGGTGAGGATTGTGTGTTTATAAGGTGAGGTTGTGTATTTATAAGGTGAGGATTGTGTATGTAAGGTGAGGATTGTGTATTTATAAGGTGAGGATTGTGTCTGTAAGGTGAGGATTGTGTGTTTATAAGGTGAGGATTGTGTGTTTATAAGGTGAGGATTGTGTGTTTATAAGGGGAGGATTGTGTGTTTATAAGGTGAGGTTGTGTATTTATAAGGTGAGGTTGTGTATTTATAAGGTGAGGATTGTGTGTTTATAAGGTGAGGATTGTGTATTTATAAGGTGAGGATTGTGTGTTTATAAGGTGAGGATTGTGTGTTTATAAGGTGAGGTTGTGTATTTATAAGGTGAGGATTGTGTATGTAAGGTGAGGATTGTGTATTTATAAGGTGAGGATTGTGTGTTTATAAGGTGAGGATTGTGTGTTTATAAGGTGAGGTTGTGTGTTTATAAGGTGAGGATTGTGTGTTTATAAGGTGAGGATTGTGTATTTATAAGGTGAGGTTGTGTATTTATAAGGTGAGGATTGTGTGTTTATAAGGTGAGGATTGTGTATTTATAAGGTGAGGATTGTGTGTTTATAAGGTGAGGATTGTGTGTTTATAAGGTGAGGTTGTGTATTTATAACGTGAGGATTGTGTCTGTAAGGTGAGGATTGTGTGTTTATAAGGTGAGGATTGTGTGTTTATAAGGGGAGGATTGTGTGTTTATAAGGGGAGGATTGTGTGTTTATAAGGTGAGGATTGTGTGTTAATAAGGGGAGGATTGTGTGTTTATAAGGTGAGGATTGTGTATTTATAAGGTGAGGATTGTGTGTTTATAAGGTGAGGATTGTGTGTTTATAAGGTGAAGTTGTGTATTTACAAGGTGAGGATTGTGTATGTAAGGTGAGGATTGTGTATTTATAAGGTGAGGATTGTGTGTTTATAAGGTGAGGATTGTGTGTTTATAAGGTGAGGTTGTGTGTTTATAAGGTGAGGATTGTGTGTTTATAAGGTGAGGATTGTGTGTTTATAAGGTGAGGATTGTGTATTTATAAGGTGAGGATTGTGTGTTTATAAGGTGAGGATTGTGTGTTTATCAGGGGAGGATTGTGTGTTTATAAGGTGAGGATTGTGTGTTTATAAGGGGAGGATTGTGTGTTTATAAGGGGAGGATTGTGTGTTTATAAGGGGAGGATTGTGTGTTTATCAGGGGAGGATTGTGTGTTTATAAGGGGAGGATTGTGTGTTTATAAGGGGAGGATTGTGTGTTTATAAGGGGAGGATTGTGTATTTATAAGGTGAGGATTGTGTGTTTATAAGGGGAGGATTGTGTATTTATAAGGTGAGGATTGTGTGTTTATAAGGTGAGGATTGTGTATCTGTAAGGTGAGGATTGTGTATTTATAAGGTGAGGATTGTGTATTTATGAGGTGAGGATTGTGTGTTTATAAGGGGAGGATTGTGTATTTATAAGGTGAGGATTGTGTGTTTATAAGGTGAGGATTGTGTGTTTATAAGGGGAGGATTGTGTGTTTATAAGGTGAGGTTGTGTATTTATAAGGTGAGGATTGTGTGTTTATAAGGTGAGGTTGTGTATTTATAAGGTGAGGATTGTGTGTTTATAAGGTGAGGATTGTGTGTTTATAAGGTGAGGATTGTGTGTTTATAAGGTGAGGTTGTGTATTTATAAGGTGAGGATTGTGTGTTTATCAGGTGAGGATTGTGTATTTATAAGGTGAGGATTGTGTGTTTATAAGGTGAGGATTGTGTGTTTATAAGGTGAGGTTGTGTGTTTATAAGGTGAGGATTGTGTGTTTATAAGGTGAGGATTGTGTGTTTATAAGGTGAGGATTGTGTATTTATAAGGTGAGGATTGTGTGTTTATAAGGTGAGGATTGTGTGTTTATCAGGGGAGGATTGTGTGTTTATAAGGTGAGGATTGTGTATTTATAAGGTGAGGATTGTGTGTTTATAAGGGGAGGATTGTGTGTTTATAAGGGGAGGATTGTGTGTTTATAAGGGGAGGATTGTGTGTTTATCAGGGGAGGATTGTGTGTTTATAAGGGGAGGATTGTGTGTTTATAAGGGGAGGATTGTGTGTTTATAAGGGGAGGATTGTGTATTTATAAGGTGAGGATTGTGTGTTTATAAGGGGAGGATTGTGTATTTATAAGGTGAGGATTGTGTGTTTATAAGGTGAGGATTGTGTATTTATAAGGTGAGGATTGTGTATTTATAAGGTGAGGATTGTGTGTTTATAAGGGGAGGATTGTGTATTTATAAGGTGAGGATTGTGTGTTTATAAGGTGAGGATTGTGTGTTTATAAGGGGAGGATTGTGTGTTTATAAGGTGAGGTTGTGTATTTATAAGGTGAGGATTGTGTGTTTATAAGGTGAGGATTGTGTGTTTATAAGGGGAGGATTGTGTGTTTATCAGGGGAGGATTGTGTATTTATAAGGTGAGGATTGTGTGTTTATAAGGTGAGGATTGTGTATCTGTAAGGTGAGGATTGTGTATTTATAAGGTGAGGATTGTGTGTTTATAAGGGGAGGATTGTGTGTTTATAAGGTGAGGATTGTGTATTTATAAGGTGAGGATTGTGTATTTATAAGGTGAGGATTGTGTGTTTATAAGGGGAGGATTGTGTGTTTATCAGGGGAGGATTGTGTATTTATAAGGTGAGGATTGTGTGTTTATAAGGTGAGGATTGTGTATCTGTAAGGTGAGGATTGTGTATTTATAAGGTGAGGATTGTGTATTTATAAGGTGAGGATTGTGTGTTTATAAGGGGAGGATTGTGTGTTTATAAGGTGAGGATTGTGTGTTTATAAGGGGAGGATTGTGTGTTTATAAGGGGAGGATTGTGTGTTTATAAGGTGAGGATTGTGTGTTCATAAGGTGAGGATTGTGTGTTTATAAGGGGAGGATTGTGTGTTTATAAGGGGAGGATTGTGTATGTAAGGTGAGGATTGTGTGTTTATAAGGGGAGGATTGTGTGTTTATAAGGTGAGGATTGTGTGTTTATAAGGTGAGGATTGTGTATCTGTAAGGTGAGGATTGTGTATTTATAAGGTGAGGATTGTGTGTTTATAAGGTGAGGATTGTGTATTTATAAGGTGAGGATTGTGTGTTTATAAGGGGAGGATTGTGTGTTTATAAGGTGAGGTTGTGTGTTTATAAGGGGAGGATTGTGTATCTGTAAGGTGAGGATTGTGTGTTTATAAGGTGAGGATTGTGTATTTATAAGGTGAGGTTGTGTGTTTATAAGGTGAGGATTGTGTGTTTATAAGGTGAGGTTGTGTGTTTATAAGGTGAGGATTGTGTGTTTATAAGGGGAGGATTGTGTGTTTATAAGGTGAGGATTGTGTGTTTATAAGGTGAGGATTGTGTGTTTATAAGGTGAGGATTGTGTGTTTATAAGGTGAGGATTGTGTATGTAAGGTGAGGATTGTGTATTTATAAGGTGAGGATTGTGTGTTTATAAGGTGAGGATTGTGTATGTAAGGTGAGGATTGTGTGTTTATAAGGTGAGGATTGTGTGTTTAAGGTGAGGATTGTGTATTCATAAGGTGAGGTTGTGCTGCGTGATTTAAAGGGGAGAACAGTGTGTTTGTAAGGTGAGGTTTGTGTGTTTGTAAGGTGAGGTTGTGCTGCGTGATTTAAAGGGGAGGATTGTGTGTTTATAAGGTGAGGTTGTGTGTTTGTAAGGTGAGGTTGTGTGTTTGTAAGGTGAGGTTTGTGCTGTGTGATTTAAAGGGGAGGACTGTGTGTTTATAAGGTGAGGTTGTGCTGTGTGATTTAAAGGGGAGGACTGTGTGTTTATAAGGTGAGGTTGTGCTGTGTAATTTAAAGGGGAGGATTGTGTGTTTATAAGGTGAGGTTGTGCTGTGTGATTTAAAGGGGAGGACTGTGTGTTTATAAGGTGAGGTTGTGCTGTGTGATTTAAAGGGGTGGACTGTGTGTTTATAAGGTGAGGTTGTGCTGTGTGATTTAAAGGGGAGGACTGTGTGTTTATAAGGTGAGGTTGTGCTGTGTGATTTAAAGGGGAGGACTGTGTGTTTATAAGGTGAGGTTGTGCTGCGTGATTTAAAGGGGAGGACTGTGTGTTTATAAGGTGAGGTTGTGCTGTGTGATTTAAAGGGGAGGACTGTGAGTTTATAAGGTGAGGGTTGTGCTGTGTGATTTAAAGGGGAGGACTGTGTGTTTATAAGGTGAGGTTGTGCTGTGTGATTTAAAGGGGAGGACTGTGTGTTTATAAGGTGAGGTTGTGCTGTGTGATTTAAAGGGGAGGACTGTATGTTTATAAGGTGAGGTTGTGCTGTGTGATTTAAAGGGGAGGACTGTGTGTTTATAAGGTGAGGGTTGTGCTGTGTGATTTAAAGGGGAGGACTGTGTGTTTATAAGGTGAGGTTGTGCTGTGTGATTTAAAGGTGCTGCTGCTTGACCTTCTCCTCTACTTTATGTTCAGTGAATTGTTCTGCACTAAAACACAAGTGCTTCAGAAAATGGCAGTTAACAGCCACTAAAATCTAAATGAATTGATGACTATCAAGCCTCTGGAAGGACTGGCAGGACTCGTGATCTACTGTCTGTCTATTAGAGATATTACAGGAAACTCTGTCATTTATCTAATCATTTGTTCATTAGTCCTTAAATAATTGATCGGTCTCCACGTCAGACAGAGTCTGCTTTAATGACTGAATTGCAAATATATGTTCTGAGGTTTGAAGGTTCTATTCCGGTAGAATTTATTTGATACACAAATACCGGTAGATATACCGGAGATATGAAAGTTTAACATATTGTTTTTGAATGTGGAGGTTTGTTAGGAGGAAGGAACATGTCTCTCTCACTCTCTCTCTCTCTCTCTCTCTCTGTATGTCTCTGTCTCTGACACTCTCTCTCTGTCCTTCTCTCTCTCTCTCTGTGTCTCTTTGTGTGTGGGGGGGGGGGACGACTGCCTGCCTCTGCATAATGCAAAACAAATACAATTTTTGAAAGAATTGTACGTCTTATTTGTGGAAAGGAGTATGAGAGCTGTTGCTCTTCATAAAAATGTGGTGTTTAAAGTCAAATTTCTGAGCGTAGCGAGATGGTGGGCGTTATGTTCCGTTCTCATCTTGTCAACTAGTTTTCTTTCTCTGGCGGGTCTGTTATGTTCCAAGGGGGGAGCATCCCAAATCACACCCTGTCCCCTATATTACTGCACTACTTTTGCACAATATTGGGGTTAAGGGTGCCCTTCGGGACACGGATCCCAGTCTGCTGTGAGAGAGCAGCAGCCCAATTAGGAGACAGGCAAAATGTTAGAATGTTACTCGTCTCAGACTAAAGCTGTTTAATCCTGTGAAGCTTCCTTCCAAAAAACTAAATAGGAGTTTAATGAAGTCATCCTCCCTCTCCACTCCTTAACACTGTTCTGTCTTAAATGGCTTCCTATGAAATCTATAGCAATTTAAAGGAGAGTTCAATGTCTTTTCAACTCGAACAGTAGATGGCTTTATCAAAAGGGCCATCCTGAAACAGCTGATTGAATTAGTGTTTGTCTCAATGGGATGTCTGAAACATGGGATTTACTTACAGTGTGTTGTTACTGTTTCCTGCACAGAGGAAACACTGTCTGTGTCAACAGTGTTTTTGTCCTGATTTCAAAGGCATGCTACAGCTAAGGCATGCTACAGCGAAGGCCTGCTACAGCTAAGGCATGCTACAGCGAAGGCATGCTACAGCTAAGGCATGCTACAGCTAAGGCATGCTACAGCTAAGGCATGCTACAGCTAAAGCATGCTACAGCTAAGGTATGCTACAGCTAAGGCATGCTACAGCTAAGGTATGCTACAGCTAAGGCATGCTACAGCTAAGGCATGCTACAGCTAAAGCATGCTACAGCTAAGGCATGCTACAGCTAAAGCATGCTACAGCTAAGGTATGCTACAGCTAAGGCATGCTACAGCTAAGGTATGCTACAGCTAAGGCATGCTACAGCTAAGGCATGCTACAGCTAAAGCATGCTACAGCTAAGGCATGCTACAGCTAAGACATGCTACAGCTAAGGTATGCTACAGCTAAGGCATGCTACAGCTAAGGTATGCTACAGCTAAGGCATGCTACAGCTAAGGCATGCTACAGCTAAGGCATGCTACAGCTAAAGCATGCTACAGCTAAGGCATGCTACAGCTAAAGCATGCTACAGCTAAGGTATGCTACAGCTAAGGCATGCTACAGCTAAGGTATGCTACAGCTAAGGCATGCTACAGCTAAGGCATGCTACAGCTAAAGCATGCTACAGCTAAGGCATGCTACAGCTAAGACATGCTACAGCTAAGGTATGCTACAGCTAAGGCATGCTACAGCTAAGGTATGCTACAGCTAAGGCATGCTACAGCTAAGACATGCTACAGCTAAGGAATGCTACAGCTGTTGTGTGAAATGATGTTCCAGTCTTGTTGCCTGAATGGCTTCTCTCTTATAGAGATGCTTCTATAATTCAGAATAATTATAATAATAACTAGTTCTATTCATTCTAAGGCCATAGGCTGAGGGAAGTACGGGTGCTGAGTGGGCTGCAGAACAACCCTGATAAAGATTAGAGTAACAATCATTTACAAGTATATATATTTTAATGATCTAAATGAGTGAACTAGGCCTTTATTACTCCTGTGGAGAACAATACTCCTCAGCATTCTGTTCCCTGTATTAGCTTTTGACCAGGGCCCATAGAGTGCCCTACGTAGGGAGTAGGGGGGCATTTGGGACACATCCTTCCTTAGACTAATTATTCCTGCATGTGTCCAACATCTTCCCCCAGTATTCAGACCCCTTGACTTTTTCCACAGTTTGTTAGGGTTACAGCCTTACTCTAAAATGTGTTAATGTGTTAAATTGTTTTTTTTTCCCCCTCATCATTCACCCCATATTAACAAAACAAAATCATGTTTTTTTTAAAATAAAAAATATACAATTTAAAAATCACATTTACATAAGTATTCAGACCCTTTACTCAGTACTTTGTTGAAGCACCTTTGGCAGCGATTACAGCCTTGAGTCTTCTTGAGTATGACGCTACAAGCTTGGCACACCTGTATTTGGGGAGTTTCTCCCATTCTTCTCTGCAGATCCTCTCAAGCTCTGTCAGGTTGGATGGGGAGCGTCGCTGCACAGCTATTTTCAGGTCTTTCCAGAGATGTTCGATCGGGTTCAAGTCAAATTTGATTTGTCACACATACACATGGTTAGCAGATGTTAATGCGAGTGTAGCGAAATGCTTGTGCTTCTAGTTCCGACAATGCAGTAATAACCAACGAGTAATCTAACTAACAATTCCAAAACTACTACCTTATAGACACAAGTGTAAGGGGATAAAGAATATGTACATAAAGATATATGAATGAGTGATGGAACAGAACGGCATAGGCAAGATACAGTAGATGGTATTGAGTACCTTATATACATATGAGATTAATAATGTAGGGTATGTAAACATTATATTAGGTAGCATTGTTTAAAGTGGCTAGTGATATATTTTACATAATTTCCCATCAATTCCCATTATTAAAGTGGCTGGAGTTGAGTCAGTGTGTTGGCAGCAGCCACTCAATGTTAGTGGTGGCTGTTTAACAGTCTGATGGCCTTGAGATAGAAGCTGTTTTTCAGTCTCTCGGCCCCAGCTTTGATGCACCTGTACTGACCTCGCCTTCTGGATGATAGCGGGGTGAACAGGCAGTGGCTCGGGTGGTTGTTGTCCTTGATGATCTTTATGGCCTTCCTGTGACATCGGGTGGTGTAGGTGTCCTGGAGGGCAGGTAGTTTGCTCCCGGTGATGCGTTGTGCAGATCTCACTACCCTCTGGAGCCTTACGGGTGTGGGCGGAGCAGTTGCCGTACCAGGCGGTGATACAGCCCGACAGGATGCTCTCGATTGTGCATCTTTAGGAGTTTGTTGAGTGCTTTTGGTGACAAGCCAAATTTCTTCAGCCTCCTGAGGTTGAAGAGGCGCTGCTGCGTCTGTTTGGGTGGACCAATTCAGTTTGTCCGTGATGTGTACACCGAGGAACTTAAAACTTACTACCCTCTCCACTACTGTCCTGTCGTTGTGGATAGGGGGGTGTTCCCTCTGCTGTTTCCTGAAGTCCACAACCATCTCCTTTGTTTTGTTGACGTTGAGTGTGAGGTTATTTTCCTGACACCACACTCCGAGGGCCCTCACCTCCTCCCTGTAGGCCGTCTCGTCGTTGTTGGTAATCAAGCCTACCACTGTTGTGTCGTCCGCAAACTTGATGATTGAGTTGGAGGCGTGCATGGCCACGCAGTCGTGGGTGAACATGGAGTACCGGAGAGGGCTCAGAACGCACCCTTGTGGGGCCCCAGTGTTGAGGATCAGCGAGGTGGAGATGTTGTTACCTACCCTCACCACCTGGGGGCAGCCCGTCAGGAAGTCCAGTACCCAGTTGCACAGGGCGGGGTCGAGACCCAGGGTCTCGAGCTTGATGACGAGTTTGGAGGGTACTATGGTGTTAAATGCTGTAGTCGATGAACAGCATTCTCACATAAGTATTCCTCTTGTCCAGATGGGTTAGGGCAGTGTGCAGTGTGGTTGTGATTGTGTCGTCTGTGGACCTATTTGGGCGGTAAGCAAATTGGAGTGTGTCTAGGGTGTCAGGTAGGGTGGAGGTGATATGGTCCTTGACTAGTCTCTCAAAGCACTTCATGATGAATGAAGTGAGTGCTACGGGGCGGTAGTCGTTTAGCTCAGTTACCTTAGCTTTCTTGGGAACAGGAGCAATGGTGGCCCTCTTGAAGCATGTGGGAACAACAGACTGGGATAGGGATTGATTGAATATGTCCGTAAACACACCAGCCAGCTGGTCTGCGCATGCTCTGAGGGCACGGCTGGGGATGCCGTCTGGGCCGGCAGGCTAGCGAGGGTTAACACATTTAAATGTTTTACTCACCTCGGCTGCAGTGAAGGAGAGTCCGCAGGTTTTGGTTGCGGGCCGTGTCAGTGGCACTGTATTGTCCTCAAAGCGGGCAAAAAAGTTAGTTAGTCTGTCTGGGAGCAAGACAACCTGGTCCGTGACGGGGCTGGTTTTCTTTTTGTAATCCGTGATTGACTGTAGACCCTGCCACATACCTCTTGTGTCTGAGCCATTGAATTGCGACTCTACTTCGTCTATATACTGACGCTTAGCTTCTTTGATTGCCTTGCGGAGGGAATAGCTACACTGTTTGTATTCGGTCATGTTACCAGACACCTTGCCCTGATTTAAAGCAGTGGTTCGCGCTTTCAGTTTCACGCGAATGCTGCCATCAATCCACGGTTTCTGGTTTGGGAATGTTTTAATCGTTGCTATGGGTACGACATCGCCAATGCACTTTCTAATGAACTCGCTCACCGAATCAGCGTATTCGGCAATGTTGTTGTTGGACGCAATGCGAAATATATCCCAATCAACGTGATCGAAGCAGTCTTGAAGCGTGGAATCAGATTGGTCGGACCAGCGTTGAACAAGTGCGGGAGCTTCTTGTTTTAGTCTGTAGGCTGGAAGCAACAAAATGGAGTCGTGGTCAGCTTTTCTGAAAGGAGCGCGGGGGAGGGCCTTATATGCGTCGCGGAAGTTAGAACAACAATGATCCAGGGTTTTACCAGCCCTGGTTGCGCAATCGATATGCTGATACAATTTAGGGAGTCTTGAGATTAGCCTTGTTAAAATCCCCAGCTACAATGAATGCAGCCTCAGGATATGTGGTTTCTAGTTTGCATAGAGTCAAATAAAGTTCGTTCAGGGCCATCGATGTGTCTGCTTGGGGGGGAATATATACGGCTGTGATTATAATCGAAGAGAATTCTCTTGGTAGATAATGTGGTCGACATTTGATTGTGAGGAAATCTAAGTCAGGTGAAAAGAATGACTGACTTGAGTTCCTGTATGTTGTTATGGTCACACCACGTCTCGTTAATCATAAGGCGTACCTCCCTGCCCCTCTTCTTACCAGGAAGATGGTTGTTTCTGTCGGCGCGATGCGTGAAGAAACAAGCTGGCTGCACCGACTCCGATAGCGTCTCTCGAGTGAGCCGTGTTTCCGTGAAGCAAAGAACGTTACAGTCTCTGATGTCCCTCTGGAATGCTACCCTTGCTCGGATTTCATCAACCTTGTTGTCAAGAGACTGGACATTGGCGAGTAGTATGCTAGGTAGTGGTGCGCGATGTGCCCGTCTTCCGGAGCCTGACCAGAAGACCGTTTCGTTTGCCTCTTTTACGACGTCGTTGTTTTGGTTCGCCAGCTGGGATCTAATCCATTGTCCTGGGTGGTGGGCAAAACACAGGATCCGCTTCGGGAAAGTCGTATTCCTGGTCGTACTGATGGTGAGTTGACGCTGATCTTATATTCAGTAGTTCTTCTCGACTGTATGTAATGAAACCTAAGATGACCTGGGGTACCAATGTAAGAAATAACACGTAAAAAAACAAAAAACTGCATAGTTTCCTAGGAACGCGAAGCGAGGCGGCCATCTCTGTCGGCGCCGGAAGTCCGGGCTCTGGCTGTGCCACATTCAGAGACTTGTCCTGAAGCCGCTCCTGTGTTGTCTTGGCTGTGTGCTTAGGGTCGTTGTCCTGTTGGAAGGTGAACCTTCGCCCCAGTCTAAGGTCCTGGGCTTGTTTTCATCAAGGATCTCTGTACTTTTCTCCAGTTTATCTTTGCCTCGATCCTGACTAGTCTCCCAAACCCTGCCGCTGACAAACACCCCCACAGCATGATGCTGCCACCGCCATGCTTCACCGTAGGGATGGTGCCAGGTTTCCTCCAGATGTGACGCTTGGCATTCAGGCCAAAGAGTTCAATCTTGGTTTCATCAGACCAGAGAATATTTTTTCTCATGGTCTGAGAGTACTTTAGGTGTCTTTTGGCAAACTCCACGTGTGCTGTCATATGCCTTTTAATGAGACATTTCTTCCATCTGGCCACTCTACCTGAAAGGCCTAATTGATGAAGTGCTGCAGAGATGGTTGTCCTTCTGGAAGTTTCTCCCATCTCCACAGAGGAACTCTGAGGCCCTGTCAGAGTGATCATTGGGTTTTTGGTCACCTCCCTGACCAAGGCCCTTCTGGAAGGTTCTCCCATCTCCATAGAGGAACTATGGGGCCCTGTCAGAGTGACCCTTGGGTTCTTGGTCTCCTCCCTGACCAAGGCCCTTCTGGAAGGTTCTCCACTGCAGGATTTGAGTCCCTGGCGGCGTAGTGGGTTACTGATGGTAGGCTTTGTTACTTTGGTCCCAGCTCTCTGCAGGTCATTCACTAGGTCTCCCCGTGTGGTTCTGGGATTTTTGCTCACCGTTCTTGTGATCATTTTGACCCCACGGGGTGAGATCTTGCGTGGAGCCCCAGATTGAGGGAGATTATCAGTGGTCTTGTATGTCTTCCATTTCCTAATAATTGCTCCCACAGTTGATTTCTTCAAACCAAGCTGCTTACCTATTGCAGATTCAGTCTTCCCAGCCTGGTGCAGGTCTACAATTTTGTTTCTGGTGTCCTTTGACAGCTCGTTGGTCTTGGCCATAGTGGAGTTTGGAATGTGACTGTTTGAGGTTGTGGACAGGTGTCTTTTATACTGATAACAAGTTCAAACAGGTGCCATTAATAAGGTAACGAGTGGAGGACAGAGGAGCCTCTTAAAGAAGAAGTTACAGGTCTGTGAGAGGCAGAAATCTTGCTTGTTTGTAGGTGACCAAATACTTATTTTCCACCATAATTTGCAAATGAATTCATTAAAAATCCTACAATGTGATTTTCTGGATTTTTTTTCTCATTTTGTCTGTCATAGTTGAAGTGTACCTATGATGAAAATTACAGGCCTCTTTCATCTTTTTAAGTGGGATAACTTGCACAATTGGTGGCTGACTAAATACTTTTTTGCCCCACTGTATTTTTTCAACCAGCACATTTGAGTTCAGCCGTAATATTTGTTGTAATATTTGTTCTATCTTTTTTCTGGGGGAGGAAATTGAAATTGTAACCAGCTCTACATTTGTTTGTTTGAAAAAGAGAGATACTGACATCCCGAGTGGTGCAACGGTCTAAGGTACTGCATCATAGTGTTTGAGGCGTCACTCCAGACCAGGGTTTGTTCCCAGGCTGTGTCGCAGCGGTCTAAGGCACTGCATCATAGTGTTTGAGGCGTCACTCCAGACCATGGTTTGTTCCCGGGCTGTGTCCCAACGGTCTAAGGCACTGCATCTCAGTGTTTGAGGCGTCACTCCAGACCAGGGTTTGTTCCCGGGCTGTGTTCCAGCGGTCTAAGGCACTGCATCTCAGTGCTAGAGGCGTCACTCCAGACCCGGGTTTGTTCCTGGGCTGTGTCGCAGCCGGCCGTGACCAGGAGACCCATGAAGCAGAGCACAATTGTCCCAGCGTCGTCCGGCTTAGGGGAGACTTTGGCCAGCCAAACCGGTGTTTCCTCCGAACACATCGGTGCGGCTGGCTTCCTTGTTAAGCGAGCAGTGTGTTAAGAAGCAGTGCGGTTTGGCAGGGTCGTGTTTCAGGAGGACGCAGGGCTCTCGACCTTCGCCTCTCCCGAGTCCGTACGGGAGTTGCAGCGATGGGACAAGACTGTAACTACCAATTGGATATAAAAAAAGGGGGAAAAAGTTTAACAAAAAAGAGAGACGTTGCTACGGCGACTGCCCCTTTTTTGACCTCAAACACTTCAATGAATCTAAAAGGAGACATGATGATAATCTGAGACATGATAATCTGAGACATGATGATAATCTGAGACATGATAATCTGAGACATGATAATCTGAGACATGATAATCTGAGACATGATGATAATCTGAGACATGATAATCTGAGACATGATAATCTGAGACATGATAATATGAGACATGATGATAATCTGAGACATGATGATAATCTGATACATGACAATCTGAGACATGATAATCTGCACAAAGTCAAAATGTAAATTTTTAAACAATGGAAGAGCTTTTCTTATTAATCTACTGGAGAACCATTTAGTGTTCAATAAAACTGTTGAATGAGTGAAGCTTTTAGAGAGGTTTAGTGCTTATATATTTAATAACCTCAACCCACCCAATTCATATTCATTACATAGACAAGCACTTTATCTTGTCTGGTTTAGTGTCTCAGATAAAGCTAAATATTTTTTGCTCATATGATTTAAAAAACGAATCATCAGGAGTAGGCAGCGCCATAAGTAAGTGAGTAAACTGAGATATGACTAAGGAGTTAATCTGGGCATTTAGTCTATAAATAGACAGGTATTTACCTCTCCATGGTTGCAGGATCTTGTCTGTTTTTACTAGTTATCCGTTGAAATTCATTGTGGGGAGCTCATTTATATCTTTAGTGATATGAATATGTCTACTTCACCGCCAGTCCATTTTATAGGGAAATGTAAAGGTTGTCTTTTAAATATACAATATGTAATATTGTCCACTTATCATAATTAGGTTTTAGTCCAGAGAGACCAGAGAACTTCTCTCTCTAGATTTTCAAGGAGACATTGGATCCAGCATTGACATATTTGAAATCTTCACAGACCGAGAACAAACAACCCCAGCCAGTTCATTTTAATCCTCAATGTACCTGGCAGGAGAAGCAGGAGAAGGCTTGGTCAGAAGGAGTCCACCATAGGGAAGAGGGGGCCCTGGTCAGAAGGAGTCCACAACAGGGAAGAGGGGGCCCTGGTCAGAAGGAGCCCACCACAGGGAAGAGGGGGCCCTGGTCAGAAGGAGCCCACAACAGGGAAGAGGGGGCCCTGGTCAGTAGGAGCCCACCATAGGGAAGAGGGGGCCCTGGTCAGAAGGAGCCCACCACAGGGAAGAGGGGGCCCTGGTCAGAAGGAGCCCACAACAGGGAAGAGGGGGCCCTGGTCAGAAGGAGCCCACCACAGGGAAGAGGGGGCCCTGGTCAGAAGGAGTCCACCACAGGGAAGAGGGGGCCCTGGTCAGAAGGAGTCCACCACAGGGAAGAGGGGGCCCTGGTCAGAAGGAGTCCACCACAGGGAAGAGGGGGCCCTGGTCAGAAGGAGTCCACCACGGGGAAGAGGGGGCCCTGGTCAGAAGGAGTCCACCACAGGGAAGAGGGGGCCCTGGTCAGAAGGAGCCCACCACAGGGAAGAGGGGGCCCTGGTCAGAAGGAGCCCACCACAGGGAAGAGGGGGCCCTGGTCAGAAGGAGCCCACCACAGGGAAGAGGGGGCCCTGGTCAGAAGGAGTCCACCACAGGGAAGAGGGAGCCCTGGTCAGAAGGAGTCCACCACAGGGAAGAGGGGGCCCTGGTCAGAAGGAGTCCACCACAGGGAAGAGGGGGCCCTGGCCAGAAGGAGTCCACCACAGGGAAGAGGGGGCCCTGGTCAGAAGGAGTCCACCACAGGGAAGAGGGGGCCCTGGTCAGAAGGAGTCCACCACAGGGAAGAGGGGGCCCTGGTCAGAAGGAGTCCACCACAGGGAAGAGGGGGCCCTGGTCAGAAGGAGTCCACCACAGGGAAGAGGGGGCCCTGGTCAGAAGGAGTCCACCACAGGGAAGAGGGGGCCCTGGTCAGAAGGAGTCCACCACAGGGAAGAGGGGGCCCTGGTCAGAAGGAGTCCACCACAGGGAAGAGGGGGCCCTGGTCAGAAGGAGTCCACCACAGGGAAGAGGGGGCCCTGGTCAGAAGGAGTCCACCACAGGGAAGAGGGGGCCCTGGTCAGAAGGAGTCCACCACAGGGAAGAGGGGGCCCTGGTCAGAAGGAGTCCACCACAGGGAAGAGGGGGCCCTGGTCAGAAGGAGTCCACCACAGGGAAGAGGGGGCCCTGGTCAGAAGGAGTCCACCACAGGGAAGAGGGGGCCCTGGTCAGAAGGAGCCCACCACAGGGAAGAGGGGGCCCTGGTCAGAAGGAGCCCACCACAGGGAAGAGGGGGCCCTGGTCAGAAGGAGCCCACCACAGGGAAGAGGGGGCCCTGGTCAGAAGGAGTCCACCACAGGGAAGAGGGAGCCCTGGTCAGAAGGAGTCCACCACAGGGAAGAGGGGGCCCTGGTCAGAAGGAGTCCACCACAGGGAAGAGGGGGCCCTGGTCAGAAGGAGTCGACCACAGGGAAGAGGGGGCCCTGGTCAGAAGGAGTCCACCACAGGGAAGAGGGGGCCCTGGTCAGAAGGAGTCCACCACAGGGAAGAGGGGGCCCTGGTCAGAAGGAGTCCACCACAGGGAAGAGGGGGCCCTGGTCAGAAGGAGTCCACCACAGGGAAGAGGGGGCCCTGGTCAGAAGGAGTCCACCACAGGGAAGAGGGGGCCCTGGTCAGAAGGAGTCCACCACAGGGAAGAGGGGGCCCTGGTCAGAAGGAGTCCACCACAGGGAAGAGGGGGCCCTGGTCAGAAGGAGTCCACCACAGGGAAGAGGGGGCCCTGGTCAGAAGGAGTCGACCACAGGGAAGAGGGGGCCCTGGTCAGAAGGAGTCCACCACAGGGAAGAGGGGGCCCTGGTCAGAAGGAGTCCACCACAGGGAAGAGGGGGCCCTGGTCAGAAGGAGTCCACCACAGGGAAGAGGGGGCCCTGGTCAGAAGGAGTCCACCACAGGGAAGAGGGGGCCCTGGTCAGAAGGAGTCCACCACAGTGACTAGTTCCCTGTAGGTGTTTATTTTGATGAGGGTCTTGTGAAGAAAGAAAGAAGGAAAGAAAGAAGTAAGCTGCTCTTTAAAGTGGAAATCAGCAGTTGAAACAATAACAAAGCCCTCCCCGCCCCTGTTCTGGTAAAAAGCAGAGAGTTAGGGCTGGAGAAATTCATAGACAGAGCTGATCTGTGAAAAAAACAATATTTGTAACCATGTTTTGAGGCTGTATAGTGTTTGTTTACAAACTTTAGAGAATAACAAGGTTACATTTTGAATACTGATGAGGTGCTACTAAGCTCACGAGGCAGAAGTTATCTTCTTCAGGAATCAATGGGGACACATCATTCATTTATAAAGTCAAAAATGGATGTAGCAACTATGGATTGCCCCTTTAAGGTATTGAAAGCACCTGCAGTGTGTCTTTGCTGCCCTGCCTTGATTTATGTTAAGGAGATGGAATGAAACGGATTGTAACCACTGATCTGGTAGGAGGATGGTTCAAACCCTGTAATTATTATTCACAGAAAATACTTCACTGCTGCCCTGTCTGTGTAATACAAGATAAACAAGAAAGTAGTCATACTCTTGATGTGGTTGGTTCTGGGTTTACAGACATTACGATAAACCTTTTACACGTTTTCAGTCTACTCCTCTCCTTGGTTTTATTTATGAATTTATTTAGGATTTCAGAAAACATTTCCCTCCGCCCTTCGGCTTTTCCGTCTTTCCGTTAATCAACGGTTTCCATGGCGATGTGTACTTTATAGAGTTCTGCACATGAAAAGAGAATTTGTTCCTCCAGAGTTAAGTACATGAAGGTCTGTTAGTCCCCCCCCCCTCCTCCACCCCTGTAGTACATGAAGGTCTGTTAGTCCCCCCCCCCTCCTCCACCCCTGTAGTACATGAAGGTCTGTTAGTCCCCCCCCCCTCCTCCACCCCTGTAGTACATGAAGGTCTGTTAGTCCCCCCCCCCCTCCTCCACCCCTGTAGTACATGAAGGTCTGTTAGTCCCCCCCCCCTCCTCCACCCCTGTAGTACACTGTAGGTCTGTTAGTCCCCCCCCCCCTCCTCCACCCCTGTAGTACATGAAGGTCTGTTAGTCCCCCCCCTCCTCCACCCCTGTAGTACACTGTAGGTCTGTTAGTCCCCCCCCCCCTCCTCCACCCCTGTAGTACATGAAGGTCTGTTAGTCCCCCCCCCTCCTCCACCCCTGTAGTACACTGTAGGTCTGTTAGTCCCCCCCCCCTCCTCCACCCCTGTAGTACACTGTAGGTCTGTTAGTCCCCCCCCCCCCCCCTCCTCCACCCCTGTAGTACATGAAGGTCCGTTAGTCCCCCCCCCCTCCTCCACCCCTGTAGTACACTGTAGGTCTGTTAGTCCCCCCCCCCTCCTCCACCCCTGTAGTACATGAAGGTCCGTTAGTCCCCCCCCTTCCTCCACCCCTGTAGTACACTGTAGGTCTGTTAGTCCCCCCCCCTCCTCCACCCCTGTAGTACATGAAGGTCCGTTA
Source organism: Oncorhynchus mykiss (assembly GCF_013265735.2). NCBI lineage: Eukaryota > Metazoa > Chordata > Actinopteri > Salmoniformes > Salmonidae > Oncorhynchus > Oncorhynchus mykiss. Next base: position 276,051 of record NW_023493671.1, on the reverse strand, counting down.
GTCCCCCCCCTTCCTCCACCCCTGTAGTACACTGTAGGTCTGTTAGTCCCCCCCCCCCTCCTCCACCCCTGTAGTACATGAAGGTCTGTTAGTCCCCCCCCCTCCTCCACCCCTGTAGTACACTGTAGGTCTGTTAGTCCCCCCCCCCCCCCCTCCTCCACCCCTGTAGTACATGAAGGTCCGTTAGTCCCCCCCCTTCCTCCACCCCTGTAGTACACTGTAGGTCTGTTAGTCCCCCCCCCCTCCTCCACCCCTGTAGTACATGAAGGTCCGTTAGTCCCCCCCCTTCCTCCACCCCTGTAGTACACTGTAGGTCTGTTAGTTCCCCCCCCCCTCCTCCACCCCTGTAGTACATGAAGGTCCGTTAGTCCCCCCCCTCCCTCCACCCCTGTAGTACACTGTAGGTCTGTTAGTCCCCCCCCCCTCCTCCACCCCTGTAGTACATGAAGGTCCGTTAGTCCCCCCCCTTCCTCCACCCCTGTAGTACACTGTAGGTCTGTTAGTTCCCCCCCCTCCTCCACCCCTGTAGTACATGAAGGTCTGTTAGTCCCCCCCCCCCTCCTCCACCCCTGTAGTACACTGTAGGTCTGTTAGTCCCCCCCCTCCTCCACCCCTGTAGTACATGAAGGTCCGTTAGTCCCCCCCCCCCCCCTCCTCCACCCCAGTAGTACACTGTAGGTCCGTTAGTCCCCCCCCCCTCCACCACCCCTGTACGTGTCCCACAAGACAACCTGTTCCCTTATATAGTGTACTACCCTGTAACTGGCCCTATGGACCCTGGTCAACAGTAGTACACTGTAGGTCTGTTAGTCCCCCCCCCCCCCCCTCCTCCACCCCTGTACGTGTCCCACATGACAACCTGTTCCCTTATATAGTGTACTACCCTGTAACTGGCCCTATGGACCCTGGTCAACAGTAGTACACTGTAGGTCTGTTAGTCCCCCTCCCTCCACGTGTCCCACATGACAACCTGTTCCCTTATATAGTGTACTACCCTGTAACTGGCCCTATGGACCCTGGTCAACAGTAGTACACTGTAGGGAACAGGGTGCCATTGGGACTCTCTTCTGGTGTGTTTACCTGGTTGTCAGGAAAATTTCAACAGGCTCTATGAGTGTTCCAGTAACGGTGACCCTGATCACATCCAACTAGCTGTCCCAGTCTTCCAGTGTCTGCTAGCTAGCTGTTAGCTACCGCCTCACAAAGACACCTTGTCCCAGTGTCTGCTAGCTAGCTGTTAGCTACCGCCTCACAAAGACACCTTGTCCCAGTGTCTGCTAGCTAGCTGTTAGCTACCGCCTCACAAAGACACCTTGTCCCCGTGTCTGCTAGATAGCTGTTAGCTACCGCCTCACAGACACCTTGTCCCAGTGTCTGCTAGCTAGCTGTTAGCTACCACCTCACAGACACCTTGTCCCAGTGTCTGCTAGATAGCTGTTAGCTACCGCCTCACAGACACCTTGTCCCAGTGTCTGCTAGCTAGCTGTTAGCTACCGCCTCACAGACACCTTGTCCCAGTGTCTGCTAGCTAGCTGTTAGCTACCGCCTCACAGACACCTTGTCCCAGTCTCTGCTAGCTAGCTGTTAGCTACCGCCTCACAAGGACACCTTGTCCCAGTGTCTGCTAGCTAGCTGTTAGCTACCGCCTCACAGACACCTTGTCCCATTGTCTGCTAGCTAGCTGTTAGCTACCGCCTCACAAGGACACCTTGTCCCAGTGTCTGATAGCTAGCTGTTAGCTACCGCCTCACAAGGATACCTTGTCCCAGTGTCTGCTAGCTAGCTGTTAGCTACTGCCTCACAAGGACACCTTGTCCCAGTGTCTGCTAGCTAGCTGTTAGCTACTGCCTCACAGAGACCTTGTCCCAGTCTCTGCTAGCTAGCTGTTAGCTACCACCTCACAGACACCTTGTCCCAGTCTCTGCTAGCTAGCTGTTAGCTACCGCCTCACAGACACCTTGTCCCAGTGTCTGCTAGCTAGCTGTTAGCTACCGCCTCACAGACACCTTGTCCCAGTCTCTGCTAGCTAGCTGTTAGCTACTGCCTCACAGACACCTTGTCCCAGTGTCTGCTAGCTAGCTGTTAGCTACCGCCTCACAGACACCTTGTCCCAGTGTCTGCTAGCTAGCTGTTAGCTACCGCCTCACAAGGACACCTTGTCCCAGTGTCTGCTAGCTAGCTGTTAGCTACCGCCTCACAGACACCTTGTCCCAGTGTCTGCTAGCTAGCTGTTAACTACTGCCTCACAGACACCTTGTCCCAGTGTCTGCTAGCTAGCTGTTAGCTACTCCTTCACAGACACCTTGTCCCAGTGTCTGCTAGCTAGCTGTTAGCTACCGCCTCACAGACACCTTGTCCCAGTGTCTGCTAGCTAGCTGTTAGCTACCGCCTCACAAGGACACCTTGTCCCAGTGTCTGCTAGCTAGCTGTTAGCTACTGCCTCACAGACACCTTGTCCCAGTGTCTGCTAGCTAGCTGTTAGCTACCGCCTCACAGACACCTTGTCCCAGTGTCTGCTAGCTAGCTGTTAGCTACCGCCTCACAAGGACACCTTGTCCCAGTGTCTGCTAGCTAGCTGTTAGCTACTCCTTCACAGACACCTTGTCCCAGTGTCTGATAGCTAGCTGTTAGCTACCGCCTCACAGACACCTTGTCCCAGTGTCTGCTAGCTAGCTGTTAGCTACTGCCTCACAGACACCTTGTCCCAGTGTCTGATAGCTAGCTGTTAGCTACCGCCTCACAGACACCTTGTCCCAGTGTCTGCTAGCTAGCTGTTAGCTACTCCTTCACAGACACCTTGTCCCAGTGTCTGATAGCTAGCTGTTAGCTACCGCCTCACAGACACCTTGTCCCAGTGTCTGCTAGCTAGCTGTTAGCTACCGCCTCACAGACACCTTGTCCCAGTGTCTGCTGGTCTCTTTACTCCACCTGATGTCGTATAAACTGGGTCAGTGTTATTGACAGCTATATAGTCAACCGTAACATTATGTGACCAGCTTTAATAAAAGTTAGTGTGCATTTAACTAGATATCTTTACAATATTAAATGAGCTGTTAGTATCAATCATTGGTGTGATCAAATATGCCTCTTCTCTTATAGTCAGTCTGTGGAGTAGGCAGCAGTGTCTTTTCCTCCCTGTAGCTAGATGATGATTGGTAAGCAGGGATTTCTCATCAACCACCTTTGTGTTTTCCCGCTAGAACGTCTCCTAATGTGCGACTAGCCTGGCAAAACTTATTTAAGCCCGAGAGATATAACCTCTCACTTTTGCAAATTTTTTTAGCAAAGTTGCCTCATTCTCCTCCGTCTCCATAAAATATTCATTAAACGAAATGAAAAATAGGTGGATGGAAGTCAATTGAGGATTGATACCGTTTTACCTCTTGTGGGTTTTTATGGAAGGACTAATGAGATGTGGACTAGCTTTTCTTTAACTCTGCTAAAGAGATTTCCACGGAGGCCTAAGCTATATTCTCCAGAGCAGTACACCTTTAGAATAAAAGGAGCTACAGTGAGGTGGGGAAAAAGTGTTGGATCCCCTGCTGATTTTGTACGTTTGTCCACTGACAAAGAAATTACCAGTCTATTATTTTAATGGTAGGTTTGTACAGAATAACAACAACAGAAAATCCAGAAAAACACATGTCAATTTTTTTTATAAATTGATAATTTCTTTGTCAGTGGGCAAACGTAAAAAATCAGCCAGGGATCAAATACTTTTTTCCCCTCACTGTACCCTCACTGTATCTTGAACCTAAAATAGTTATTTGAGGCCTTACTAAGAGTTACTCTGAGGCCTTAGTTACTTCCCCAGAGCAGTAGAGTTACTCTGAGGCCTTAGTTACTTTCTGCAGAGCAGTAGAGTTAATCTGAGGCCTTAGTTACTTTCTCCAGAGCAGTATAGATACTCTGAGGCCTTAGTTACTTTCTCCAGAGCAGTAGAGTTACTCTGAGGCCTTAGTTACTTTCTCCAGAGCAGGATAGATACTCTGAGGCCTTAGTTACTTTCCCCAGAGCAGGATAGATACTCTGAGGCCTTGTCTACTTTCCCCAGAGCAGTATAGATACTCTGAGGCCTTAGTTACTTTCTCCGGGACAGTATGGATACTCAGAGGCCTTGTCTACTTTCCCCAGAGCAGTATAGATACTCTGAGGCCTTAGTTACTTTCCCCAGAGCAGTATAGTAACTCTGAGGCCTTTGCTACATTCCCCAGAGCAGTATAGATACTCTGAGGCCTTAGTTACTTTCTCCGGGACAGTATAGATACTCTGAGGCCTTGTCTACTTTCCCCAGAGGAGGATAGATACTCTGAGGCCTTAGTTACTTTCCCCAGAGCAGGATAGATACTCTGAGACCTTGTCTACTTTCCCCAGAGGAGGATAGATACTCTGAGGCCTTAGTTACTTTCTCCAGAGCAGGATAGTTACTCTGAGGCTTTAGTTACTTTCCCCAGAGCAGGATAGATACTCTGAGGCCTTTGCTACATTCCCCAGAGCAGGATAGATACTCTGAGGCCTTGTCTACTTTCCCCAGAGCAGTATAGATACTCTGAGGCCTTAGTTACTTTCTCCAGAGCAGGATAGTTACTCTGAGGCTTTAGTTACTTTCCCCAGAGCAGGATAGATACTCTGAGGCCTTTGCTACATTCCCCAGAGCAATATAGTTAAATCTGAGCCACAAGGACAGACAGCAGCTGAAGACTTCCCAGGACACAAGTTAGTCTGACCTCCAACAGGCTCCTGATGGAAATCTAACCAACCACCACCAACCACAATCTGAAGCTGCAAACGCAACAAACAAAATAGCTCTTCAAAGGCACAGGCAGTAACATACTAGCAAGGCTACAGTAATACTACTCTATAGCTACAGTAACATACTGGCAAGGCTACAGTAATACTACTCTATAGTTACAGTAATACTACTCTATAGTTACAGTAACATACTAGCAAGGCTACAGTATTACTACTCTATAGTTACAGTATTACTACTCTATAGTTACAGTAACATACTAGCAAGGCTACGGTATTACTACTCTATAGTTACAGTAACATACTAGCAAGGCTACAGTATTACTACTCTATAGCTACAGTATTACTACTCTATAGCTACAGTAACATACTAGCAAGGCTACAGTATTACTACTCTATAGCTACAGTATTACTACTCTATAGCTACAGTAACATACTAGCAAGGCTACGGTATTACTACTCTATAGCTACAGTAACATACTAGCAAGGCTACGGTATTACTACTCTATAGTTACAGTAGCATACTGGCAAGGCTACGGTATTACTACTCTATAGCTACAGTAACATACTAGCAAGGCTACGGTATTACTACTCTATAGTTACAGTAACATACTAGCAAGGCTACGGTATTACTACTCTATAGTTACAGTAACATACTAGCAAGGCTACGGTATTACTACTCTATAGCTACAGTAACATACTAGCATGGCTACGGTATTACTACTCTATAGCTACAGTAACATACTAGCATGGCTACGGTATTACTACTCTATAGCTACAGTAATACTACTCTATAGCTACAGTATTACTACTCTATAGTTACAGTAACATACTAGCAAGGCTACAGTAATACTACTCTATAGCTACAGTAATACTACTCTATAGTTACAGTAATACTACTCTATAGCTCTATCGTTACAGTAACACTACTCTATAGTTACAGTAACACTACTCTATAGCTACAGTAACATACTGGCAAGGCTACAGTAATACTACTCTATAGTTACAGTAATACTACTCTATAGTTACAGTAACATACTAGCAAGGCTACAGTATTACTACTCTATAGTTACAGTATTACTACTCTATAGTTACAGTAACATACTAGCAAGGCTACGGTATTACTACTCTATAGTTACAGTAACATACTAGCAAGGCTACAGTATTACTACTCTATAGCTACAGTATTACTACTCTATAGCTACAGTAACATACTAGCAAGGCTACAGTATTACTACTCTATAGCTACAGTATTACTACTCTATAGCTACAGTAACATACTAGCAAGGCTACGGTATTACTACTCTATAGCTACAGTAACATACTAGCAAGGCTACGGTATTACTACTCTATAGTTACAGTAGCATACTGGCAAGGCTACGGTATTACTACTCTATAGCTACAGTAACATACTAGCAAGGCTACGGTATTACTACTCTATAGTTACAGTAACATACTAGCAAGGCTACGGTATTACTACTCTATAGTTACAGTAACATACTAGCAAGGCTACGGTATTACTACTCTATAGCTACAGTAACATACTAGCATGGCTACGGTATTACTACTCTATAGCTACAGTAACATACTAGCATGGCTACGGTATTACTACTCTATAGCTACAGTAATACTACTCTATAGCTACAGTATTACTACTCTATAGTTACAGTAACATACTAGCAAGGCTACAGTAATACTACTCTATAGCTACAGTAATACTACTCTATAGTTACAGTAATACTACTCTATAGCTCTATCGTTACAGTAATACTACTCTATAGTTACAGTAATACTACTCTATAGTTACAGTAATACTACTCTATATTTACAGTAACACTACTCTATAGCTACAGTAACACTACTCTATCGTTACAGTAATACTACTATATAGTTACAGTAACACTACTCTATCGTTACAGTAACACTACTCTATAGTTACAGTAATACTACTCTATAGCTACAGTAATACTACTCTATAGTTACAGTAACACTACTCTATAGCTCTATAGTTACAGTAATACTACTCTATAGTTACAGTAATACTACTCTATAGCTACAGTAATACTACTCTATAGCTACAGTAACACTACTCTATAGTTACAGTAATACTACTCTATAGTTACAGTAATACTACTCTATAGTTACAGTAATACTACTCTATAGTTACAGTAACACTACTCTATAGTTACAGTAATACTACTCTATAGCTACAGTAATACTACTCTATAGTTACAGTAACACTACTCTATAGTTACAGTAATACTACTCTATATCTACAGTAACACTACTCTATAGTTACAGTAACATACTAGCAAGGCTACAGTATTACTACTCTATAGCTACAGTATTACTACTCTATAGTTACAGTACTACTACTCTATAGCTACAGTATTACTACTCTATAGTTACAGTAATACTACTCTATAGTTACAGTAACATACTAGCAAGGCTACAGTAATACTACTCTATAGTTACAGTAACACTACTATATAGTTACAGTAACATACTAGCAAGGCTACAGTAATACTACTCTATAGTTACAGTAACACTACTCTATAGTTACAGTAACATACTAGCAAGGCTACAGTATTACTACTCTATAGCTACAGTATTACTACTCTATAGTTACAGTAACATACTAGCAAGGCTACAGTATTACTACTCTATAGTTACAGTATTACTACTCTATAGTTACAGTACTACTACTCTATAGCTACAGTATTACTACTCTATAGTTACAGTAATACTACTCTATAGTTACAGTAATACTACTATATAGTTACAGTAACATACTAGCAAGGCTACAGTATTACTACTCTATAGCTACAGTAACATACTAGCAAGGCTACAGTATTACTACTCTATAGCTACAGTAACATACTAGCAAGGCTACAGTATTACTACTCTATAGCTACAGTATTACTACTCTATAGTTACAGTAACATACTAGCACGGCTACAGTATTACTACTCTATAGTTACAGTATTACTACTCTATAGTTACAGTAACATACTAGCAAGGCTACGGTATTACTACTCTATAGCTACAGTAACATACTAGCAAGGCTACAGTATTACTACTCTATAGTTACAGTATTACTACTCTATAGTTACAGTAACATACTAGCACGGCTACAGTAATACTACTCTATAGTTACAGTAATACTACTCTATAGATACAGTATTACTACTCTATAGTTACAGTAATACTACTCTATAGTTACAGTAATACTACTATACAGTTACAGTAACATACTAGCAAGGCTACAGTATTACTACTCTATAGCTACAGTAACATACTAGCAAGGCTACAGTATTACTACTCTATAGTTACAGTAACACTACTCTATAGTTACAGTAATACTACTCTATAGCTACAGTATTACTACTCTATAGTTACAGTATTACTACTCTATAGTTACAGTAATACTACTCTATAGTTACAGTAACATACTAGCAAGGCTACAGTATTACTACTCTATAGCTACAGTATTACTACTCTATAGTTACAGTATTACTACTCTATAGCTCTATAGTTACAGTAACATACTAGCAAGGCTACAGTATTACTACTCTATAGTTACATTAATACTACTCTATAGCTCTACAGTAATACTACTCTATAGCTACAGTAATACTACTCTATAGTTACAGTAATACTACTCTATAGTTACAGTAACATACTAGCAAGGCTACAGTATTACTACTCTATAGCTACAGTAATACTACTCTATAGTTACAGTAACACTACTATATAGTTACAGTATTACTACTCTATAGCTCTATAGCTACAGTAATACTACTCTATAGTTACAGTAATACTACTCTATAGTTACAGTAATACTACTCTATAGTTACAGTAATACTACTCTATAGCTCTATAGTTACAGTAATACTACTCTATAGTTACAGTAATACTACTCTATAGTTACAGTAACACTACTCTATAGCTCTATAGCTACAATAATACTACTCTATAGTTACAGTATTACTACTCTATAGTTACAGTAATACTACTCTATAGCTACAGTAATACTACTCTATAGTTACAGTATTACTACTCTATAGTTACAGTAATACTACTCTATAGCTACAGTAATACTACTCTATAGTTACAGTAACATACTAGCAAGGCTACAGTATTACTACTCTATAGTTACAGTATTACTACTCTATATCTACAGTAATACTACTCTATAGCTACAGTAATACTACTCTATAGTTACAGTATTACTACTCTATAGTTACAGTAATACTACTCTATAGCTACAGTAATACTACTCTATAGTTACAGTATTACTACTCTATAGTTACAGTAATACTACTCTATAGCTACAGTAATACTACTCTATAGCTACAGTAATACTACTCTATAGCTACAGTAATACTACTCTATAGCTACAGTAATACTACTCTATAGCTACAGTAATACTACTCTATAGCTACAGTAATACTACTCTATTGTTACAGTAATACTACTCTATAGTTACAGTAATACTACTCTATAGTTACAGTAATACTACTATATAGCTACAGTAATACTACTCTATAGTTACAGTAATACTACTCTATAGTTACAGTAATACTACTCTATAGTTACAGTAATACTACTCTATAGTTACAGTAATACCACTCTATAGTTACAGTATTACTACTCTATAGCTCTATAGTTACAGTAATACTACTCTATAGTTACAGTAATACTACTCTATAGTTACAGTAATATTACTCTATAGTTACAGTAATACTACTCTATAGTTACAGTAATACTACTCTATAGTTACAGTATAGTTACAGTAACACTACTCTATAGCTCTATAGTTACAGTAATACTACTCTATAGCTCTATAGTTACAGTAATACTACTCTATAGTTACAGTATAGTTACAGTAACACTACTCTATAGCTCTATAGTTACAGTAATACTACTCTATAGCTCTATAGTTACAGTAATACTACTCTATAGCTACAGTAATACTACTCTATAGTTACAGTAATACTACTCTATAGTTACAGTATAGTTACAGTAACACTACTCTTTAGCTCTATAGTTACAGTGATACTACTCTATAGCTCTATAGTTACAGTAATACTACTCTATACCTACAGTAATACTACTCTATAGTTACAGTAATACTACTCTATAGTTACAGTAATACTACTCTATCGTTACAGTAATACTACTCTATAGCTACAGTAATACTACTCTATAGTTACAGTAATACTACTCTATAGTTACAGTAATACTACTCTATAGTTACAGTAATACTACTCTATAGTTACAGTAATACTACTCTATAGCTACAGTAATACTACTCTATAGTTACAGTAATACTACTCTATAGTTACAGTATAGTTACAGTAATACTACTCTATAGCTCTATAGTTACAGTAATACTACTCTATACCTACAGTAATACTACTCTATAGTTACAGTAATACTACTCTATAGTTACAGAAATACTACTCTATAGTTACAGTAATACTACTATATAGTTACAGTAATACTACTCTATAGTTACAGTAATACTACTCTATAGTTACAGTAATACTACTCTATAGCTACAGTAATACTACTCTATAGTTACAGTAATACTACTCTATAGTTACAGTAATACTACTCTATAGTTACAGTAATACTACTCTATAGTTACAGTAATACTACTGTATAGTTACAGTAATACTACTCTATAGTTACAGTAACACTACTCTATAGTTACAGTAATACTACTCTATAGTTACAGAAATACTACTCTATAGTTACAGTAATACTACTATATAGTTACAGAAATGCTACTCTATAGTTACAGTAATACTGCTCTATAGCTACAGTAATATTACTCTATAGCTCTATAGTTACACTAATACTACTCTATAGTTACAGTAATACGACTCTATAGTTACAGTAATACTACTCTATAGTTACAGTAACACTACTCTATAGTTACAGTAATACTACTATATAGCTACAGTAACACTACTCTATAGTTACAGTAATACTACTATATAGTTACAGTAATACGACTCTATAGTTACAGTAATGCTACTCTATAGTTACAGTAATACTACTATATAGTTACAGTAATACTACTCTATAGTTACAGTAATACTACTATATAGTTACAGTAACACTACTCTATAGTTACAGTAATACTACTCTATAGTTACAGTAACACTACTCTATAGTTACAGTAATACTATTATATAGCTACAGTAATACTACTCTATAGTTACAGTAATACTACTATATAGTTACAGTAACACTACTCTATAGTTACAGTAATACTACTCTATAGTTACAGTAACACTACTCTATATCTACAGTAATACTACTCTATAGTTACAGTAACACTACTCTATAGTTACAGTAATACTACTATATAGTTACAGTAACACTACTCTATAGTTACAGTAATACTACTCTATAGTTACAGTAATACTACTATATAGCTACAGTAATACTACTCTATAGTTACAGTAATACTACTATATAGTTACAGTAACACTACTCTATAGTTACAGTAATACTACTCTATAGTTACAGTAACACTACTCTATATCTACAGTAATACTACTCTATATCTACAGTAATACTACTCTATAGTTACAGTAATACTACTATATAGTTACAGTAACACTACTCTATAGTTACAGTAATACTACTCTATATCTACAGTAATACTACTCTATAGTTACAGTAATACTACTATATAGTTACAGTAACACTACTATATAGTTACAGTATTACTACTCTATAGCTCTATAGCTACAGTAATACTACTCTATAGTTACAGTAATACTACTCTATAGTTACAGTAATACTACTCTATAGTTACAGTAATACTACTCTATAGCTCTATAGTTACAGTAATACTACTCTATAGTTACAGTAATACTACTCTATAGTTACAGTAACACTACTCTATAGCTCTATAGCTACAATAATACTACTCTATAGTTACAGTATTACTACTCTATAGTTACAGTAATACTACTCTATAGCTACAGTAATACTACTCTATAGTTACAGTATTACTACTCTATAGTTACAGTAATACTACTCTATAGCTACAGTAATACTACTCTATAGTTACAGTAACATACTAGCAAGGCTACAGTATTACTACTCTATAGTTACAGTATTACTACTCTATATCTACAGTAATACTACTCTATAGCTACAGTAATACTACTCTATAGTTACAGTATTACTACTCTATAGGTACAGTAATACTACTCTATAGCTACAGTAATACTACTCTATAGTTACAGTATTACTACTCTATAGTTACAGTAATACTACTCTATGGCTACAGTAATACTACTCTATAGCTACAGTAATACTACTCTATAGCTACAGTAATACTACTCTATAGTTACAGTAATACTACTCTATAGCTACAGTAATACTGCTCTATAGCTACAGTAATACTACTCTATAGCTACAGTAATACTACTCTATAGCTACAGTAATACTACTCTATAGCTACAGTAATACTACTCTATTGTTACAGTAATACTACTCTATAGTTACAGTAATACTACTCTATAGTTACAGTAATACTACTATATAGCTACAGTAATACTACTCTATAGTTACAGTAATACTACTCTATAGTTACAGTAATACTACTCTATAGTTACAGTAATACTACTCTATAGTTACAGTAATACCACTCTATAGTTACAGTATTACTACTCTATAGCTCTATAGTTACAGTAATACTACTCTATAGTTACAGTAATACTACTCTATAGTTACAGTAATATTACTCTATAGTTACAGTAATACTACTCTATAGTTACAGTAATACTACTCTATAGTTACAGTATAGTTACAGTAACACTACTCTATAGCTCTATAGTTACAGTAATACTACTCTATAGCTCTATAGTTACAGTAATACTACTCTATTTCTACAGTAATACTTCTCTATAGTTATGGTAATACTACTCTATAGTTACAGTAATACTACTCTATAGTTACAGTAATACTACTCTATAGTTACAGTAATACTACTCTATAGCTCTATAGTTACAGTAATACTACTCTATAGCTACAGTAATACTACTCTATAGTTACAGTAATACTACTCTATAGTTACAGTATAGTTACAGTAACACTACTCTTTAGCTCTATAGTTACAGTGATACTACTCTATAGCTCTATAGTTACAGTAATACTACTCTATAGTTACAGTAATACTACTCTATAGTTACAGTAATACTACTCTATCGTTACAGTAATACTACTCTATAGCTACAGTAATACTACTCTATAGCTACAGTAATACTACTCTATAGTTACAGTAATACTACTCTATAGTTACAGTAATACTACTCTATAGTTACAGTAATACTACTCTATAGTTACAGTAATACTACTCTATAGCTACAGTAATACTACTCTATAGTTACAGTAATACTACTCTATAGTTACAGTATAGTTACAGTAATACTACTCTATAGCTCTATAGTTACAGTAATACTACTCTATACCTACAGTAATACTACTCTATAGTTACAGTAATACTACTCTATAGTTACAGAAATACTACTCTATAGTTACAGTAATACGACTATATAGTTACAGTAATACTACTCTATAGTTACAGTAATACTACTCTATAGTTACAGTAATACTACTCTATAGCTACAGTAATACTACTCTATAGTTACAGTAATACTACTCTATAGTTACAGTAATACTACTCTATAGTTACAGTAATACTACTCTATAGTTACAGTAATACTACTATATAGTTACAGTAATACTACTCTTTAGTTACAGTAACACTACTCTATAGTTACAGTAATACTACTCTATAGTTACAGAAATACTACTCTATAGTTACAGTAATACTACTATATAGTTACAGAAATGCTACTCTATAGTTACAGTAATACTGCTCTATAGCTACAGTAATATTACTCTATAGCTCTATAGTTACACTAATACTACTCTATAGTTACAGTAATACGACTCTATAGTTACAGTAATACTACTCTATAGTTACAGTAACACTACTCTATAGTTACAGTAATACTACTATATAGCTACAGTAACACTACTCTATAGTTACAGTAATACTACTATATAGTTACAGTAATACGACTCTATAGTTACAGTAATGCTACTCTATAGTTACAGTAATACTACTATATAGTTACAGTAATACTACTCTATAGTTACAGTAATACTACTATATAGTTACAGTAACACTACTCTATAGTTACAGTAATACTACTCTATAGTTACAGTAACACTACTCTATAGTTACAGTAATACTATTATATAGCTACAGTAATACTACTCTATAGTTACAGTAATACTACTATATAGTTACAGTAACACTACTCTATAGTTACAGTAATACTACTCTATAGTTACAGTAACACTACTCTATATCTACAGTAATACTACTCTATAGTTACAGTAACACTACTCTATAGTTACAGTAATACTACTATATAGTTACAGTAACACTACTCTATAGTTACAGTAATACTACTCTATAGTTACAGTAATACTACTATATAGCTACAGTAATACTACTCTATAGTTACAGTAATACTACTATATAGTTACAGTAACACTACTCTATAGTTACAGTAATACTACTCTATAGTTACAGTAACACTACTCTATATCTACAGTAATACTACTCTATATCTACAGTAATACTACTCTATAGTTACAGTAATACTACTATATAGTTACAGTAACACTACTCTATAGTTACAGTAATACTACTCTATAGTTACAGTAACACTACTCTATAGTTACAGTAATACTACTATATAGCTACAGTAATACTACTCTATAGTTACAGTAATACTACTATATAGTTACAGTAACACTACTCTATAGTTACAGTAATACTACTCTATAGTTACAGTAACACTACTCTATATCTACAGTAATACTACTCTATAGTTACAGTAACACTACTCTATAGTTACAGTAATACTACTCTATAGTTACAGAAATACAACACTATAGTTACAGTAATACTACTATATAGTTACAGTAATGCTACTCTATAGTTACAGTAATACTACTATATAGTTACAGTAATACTACTCTATAGTTACAGTAATACTACTATATAGTTACAGTAACACTACTCTATAGTTACAGTAATACTACTCTATAGTTACAGTAACACTACTCTATAGTTACAGTAATACTACTATATAGCTACAGTAATACTACTCTATAGTTACAGTAATACTACTATATAGTTACAGTAATACTACTCTATAGTTACAGTAACACTACTCTATAGTTACAGTAATACTACTATATAGTTACAGAAATACTACTCTATAGTTACAGTAATACTACTCTATAGTTACAGTAATACTACTATATAGTTACAGAAATGCTACTCTATAGTTACAGTAATACTGCTCTATAGCTACAGTAATATTACTCTATAGCTCTATAGTTACACTAATACTACTCTATAGTTACAGTAATACGACTCTATAGTTACAGTAATACTACTCTATAGTTACAGTATTACTACTCTATATCTACAGTAATACTACTCTATATCTACAGTAATACTACTCTATAGTTACAGTAATACTACTCTATAGTTACAGTAATACTACTCTATAGCTCTATAGCTACAGTAATACTACTCTATAGTTACAGTAATACTACTATATAGTTACAGAAATGCTACTCTATAGTTACAGTAATACTGCTCTATAGCTACAGTAATATTACTCTATAGCTCTATAGTTACACTAATACTACTCTATAGTTACAGTAATACGACTCTATAGTTACAGTAATACTACTCTATATCTACAGTAATACTACTCTATATCTACAGTAATACGACTCTATATCTACAGTAACACTACTCTATATCTACAGTAATACTACTCTATATCTACAGTAATACTACTCTATATCTACAGTAATACTACTCTATATCTACAGTAACACTACTCTATATCTACAGTAATACTACTCTATATTTACAGTAATACTACTCTATATCTACAGTAATACTACTCTATATCTACAGTAATACTACTCTATATCTACAGTAATACTACTCTATATTTACAGTAATACGACTCTATATCTACAGTAATACTACTCTATATCTACAGTAATAATACTCTATATCTACAGTAATACTACTCTATAGTTACAGTAATACTACTCTATATCTACAGTAATACTACTCTATATCTACAGTAATACTACTCTATATCTACAGTAATACTACTCTATATCTACAGTAATACTACTCTATAGCTTTAAACCATAAAGGCTGTGAAATATAGGTGATGTTGTGTCGTTGCTTCAGTTTGGGTGGCAAGGTGTTGTTGCTGACTAGTTGATCCTCAAAGGTTAATCCCCTGCTCTCATTCTAATGTTCCAATTAATTACCTTCTCGGAGCTCTGAACATTGTTTACTGTTTACGGAAGGTGAAGAATGGACGAAGCACGTCGGTGAGCGACGACTGTAATTACAGTAGTATCACCTCATTACGGGCTGACCTTGGGCTAGGTCATGACGTTGTGGGTTGTGTTTCCTGGATAGTGTACTTGTTTCATTTGTATTTTGTGGAACTAGATAAAAGGTCATGTGTTTTTTAGCGAAAAGGTTCAAGGTCAATTATGGTGTTCAACAAGACTCTGTGCTCGACCCAATATTTAATATTTATTTCCTATATATTTTTATTCTGGAACATAAGACTTGGACACGGAGCTCAACAGGATGTGATGTTATTCTGGGACATGCAACCACCATCTGAATTAGTTCATGTAGCAGACAGGAATGTATATTGGCATGGCTAACCAATATTCATCCCTACAGTAACATGTAAATTAGACATACTGATTTGTGGATCTCTAAACTTAAAATGACAAACAGTAGTAATTGTATTTGTGAGACAGCAGTAGTAACTGTATCTGTGAGGTAACAGTAGTAACTGTATCTGTGAGGCAACAGTAGTAACTGTATCTGTGAGGTAACAGTAGTAACTGTATCTGTGAGGTAACAGTAGTAACTGTATCTGTGAGGTAACAGTAGTAACTGTATCTGTGAGGTAACAGTAGTAACTGTATTTGTGAGACAACAGTAGTAACTGTATCTGTGAGGTAACAGTAGTAACTGTATCTGTGAGACAACAGTAGTAATTGTATTTGTGAGACAACAGTAGTAACTGTATCTGTGAGGTAACAGTAGTAATTGTATCTGTGAGACAACAGTAGTAATTGTATCTGTGAGACAACAGTAGTAACTGTATCTGTGAGACAACAGTAGTAACTGTATCTGTGAGACAACAGTAGTAACTGTATCTGTGAGACAACAGTAGTAACTGTATCTGTGAGGTAACAGTAGTAATTATCTGTGAGACAACAGTAGTAACTGTATTTGTGAGACAACAGTAGTAACTGTATCTGTGAGGTAACAACCCTGCAGTCTTTGTGGGATATCCCTTTGTGTTTTTCCTCTCGCGGGTCAGTTCTTACTGAATCTGCCCTGAGGGTCCTCATCTCAGCTCTGTTGACACGTCTTTCATTTCTGCTCCTAATTGACTCTCAGGTCCCAGTTCTTTGCTTTGGTTTCCTCTCTACTGTAATGAAAGGACTTGCTCTCTGTCTCTGACGCTCGCTCTCCCTCTCTGTCTCTCTCCAGCTCTCCCTCTATCTCTCTCACTCGCTGTCTCTCTCTCTCTCTGACTCTCTCCCCTCAAACCCTCTCCCCCTCCCTCCCTCTCTCTCTCTCTCTCTCTCTCTCTCTCTCTCTCTCTCCCTCTCTCTCTCTCTCTCTCTCTCTCTCTCTCTCTCTCTCTCTCTCTCTCTCTCTCTCTATTCCTCTCTCTCTCTCTCTCTCTCTCTCTCTCTCTCTCTCTATTCCTCTCTCTCTCTCTCTCTCTCTCTCTCCCGTCTCCCGTCTCCCTCCCTCCCTCCCTCCCTCCCTCCCTCCCTTCCTCCCTCTATTCCTCTCTCTCCCTCTCCCTCTCCCTCTCTCTCCCCCTCTCTCTCCCTCTCTCTCCCCCTCTCTCTCCCTCTCTCTCTCTCTCCCTCTCTCTCTCCCTCTCTCTCTCTCTCTCTCTGTCTCTCTCTGTCTCTCTCTCTCTCTCTCTCTCTGTCTCGCTCTCCCCTCCCTCTCGCTCTCTCTCCCCCGTATCGTCCAGACACTGTAAAGCTTTATGATATTTTGCGGAGGAGAGACAAGACAAGAGTCTAATGAAAAGATGAAGTACATTTTCATCCTATTCTCTTGCAGTGCTCGGCAGGTGGAAAGGTTCATCCCCTCCACAGTAATAGGTTCTATATGAAGCTATATCAATGTGTTTTATATGAACACAGATTAATTATACGTTGTTTTAATGAAAACAACGAGCTGGACAATAGAGTCATCTATCTTCAGTATTGATCCATGCCAAACCTCACACAGAGTCATCTGCTTCCTGTCGCTAATGTACTGTACTCTTCCTGTCCAGACCTCACACAGAGTAATCTGCTTCCTGTCTGCGATGTACTCTACTCTTCCTGTCCTCCTGCCCTTTGGAACTTCCTGCAGTTACAGTCCTCAGACTCACTACAGTATGGAATATAGGTTTCAGAACAGTAGTTTTGGAAGACCAGCTCATCAAGTGATTTAGGAATCATAGTGTACCATTTATTTCAGACAGATGGTTTGACAGGAAGTACCATGTATAGAGGTGTATTTCAGACAGATGGTTTGACAGGAAGTACCATGTATAGAGGTGTTGACGGAGCAGTGTGACTTCAGCTGTGTTTACGTGGCAGGGCCTTAATGC